>NC_134839.1:109686455-109989485 GCF_965363235.1 Mytilus galloprovincialis
GAAAGTTATTTCTAAAATACAATACGTTTGGTCATTCAGTTTATGTTGTTATTCGTATTTCACATTATTCTCAATTTCATATGTGTTCTGCCTTATCGAATTTCGGTATCAGTACTCACTGCATTAGTGGCATCTTGTAATTCTAGAGGAGGTATGGTACAGTTGACTCCAAATGTATTTAAGCAAGCATAGTATGGTTGAATATAGTCCCATTGTATTATGTATTTTCTTCTCGATGTGAGACCAATTAAAGATGATCTTATTTCTGTACTTGTTTCCCTATTCATGTATTTTAAGAACCCACCGTTTGTCACCACTATAGAGAATACTAATCTAAAAGAAGAAGTTTTAGATTCAGTTCAATATCCCTTATTTATAGCTTTACTTAAAACAGTTTTTTAGTATATAAGGTTATTGTGCTATTAGATACTTTTATATAATTATATCGCCTTGCACTCTTCCAGGCGGTCTAGATCACTCGACCACCTAGACTTGACAAAAAAAAGCTTTCGGTGTTACCTTTCCTCGTCAGTTTTTATCTAACGTCGTAACACAGTACATGATATATAAGGAATGAAGATGAAATATTACTGATCAGCTGAATTATCTATTGTAGCGGATCTTACGAACCATTGTAGGGTACAGTCACAGAAATAATTATATTATAAATTAATTGGACTCTAAACAGATCAATTTTTGTCAAAAATGCAGTACTAGTCTATGATTTATGTGCTTTGCAGGCCATACGATGAACTAAATTCTCTGAAACTGATATTATCAAGATGCTTGATTTCTTGATTGACAACATATTTGTTACGTTCGGAGGACGTGTTTTTCAACAAACTGTCGGCATTCCAATGGGAACAAACTGTGCCCCTCTACTCGCCGACTTGTTTCTTTATTATTATGAGGCTGACTTCATGCAGGAACTTCTTAGGAAGAAAGATAAGAAGTTAGCAATATCCTTTAACTCTATTTTCCGCTATATAGATGATGTTCTTTCACTAAACAATTCAAAATTTGGTGACTATGTGGAACCCATCTATCCAATCGAACTAGAGATAAAGGATACTACATATACAGTTAAGTCGGCTTCATATCTTGACTTACATCTAGAAATTGACAATGAGGGTCGGTTGAAAACAAAACTTTACGACAAAAGAGATGATTTCAGCTTTCCAATTGTGAACTTTCCATTTCTAAGTAGCAACATTCCAGCAGCACCTGCATATGGGGTATATATCTCCCAATTGATACGATATTCCCGTGCTTGCATTTCCTATCATGATTTTCTTGATAGAGGTTTGCTGCTCACAAGGAAGCTATTAAACCAAGAATTCCAAATGGTGAAGTTGAAATCATCCCTTCGTAAATTTTACGGACGCCATCACGAGTTGGTTGACCGTTATGGAATAACCGTTTCACAAATGATATCGGATATGTTCCTTACGTCGTAACTACAATCCCCTTCCCTTTCATGAATATGACCTACCGAATTAGACTATTTACCGGATTTTTAATTACATAAGCAACACGACGGGTGCCACATGTGGAGCAGGATCTGCTTACCCTTCCGGAGCACCTGAGATCACCCCTAGTTTTTGGTGGGGTTCGTGTTGTTTATTCTTTAGTTTTCTATGTTGTGTCGTGTGTACTATTGTTTTTCTGTTTGTCTTTTTTATTTTTAGCCATGGCGTTGTCAGTTTGTTTTAGATTTATGAGTTTGACTGTCCCTTTGGTATCTTTCGTCCCTCTTTTGTTCATGTATATGTGTCATTTTGACTCTTGTGATGATCTGTCTCATTGGTAATCACATCACTTGTGTAAATGTATATGATAAAGAAATGTGAGACATTGCATTTTATACAAAAATAAGAAGTGACATGTCTGCTTATAATTTATTTTTTGTGTTTAAAATATTTATAAAAAGGGAAGTTATAGTTATTAAAGTTTTAAACCGCAGCACCTTCCTGAATTCCTGAACCTATGAAAACAACTGTCATATTTCAAGCCTTACTTTACAATCTGTTTGAAAACAAACTTTATGTACATAAATTTTACATTGCTATATCGGGACTTTAATAGCTGACTATGCGGTATGCTCGTTGTTGAAGGCCGTACGGTGACCTATGGTTGTTAATTTCTCTGTCATTTTGGTCTTTTGTGGAGGGTTGTCATATTGGCAATCATACCTCATCTTCTTTTTTTATATTCATGTCGACATAAATATCAAAAAAACTAACTGGTCACTGTGATAAAATGTTGGCAATATAACTTGACTGTTGTTGTGTCTCAGTCTTGAGCATTCGTAGTTGACATTGATTGGAGAATCTTCGTTGCCTGGACAACTAAACTGTAAAAAGGTATTGTTTGCGTCTGGATTTTCTGAAAAAAATAACATTTTTCTAGGATTTATTTTGTATTATGATGGTATTAAATTCACATGAAGCACGTTTTCACTTAATTGGCATGTTGAAAAGTGAAAAATTACATAATATGAAATAGTAATTTCAAAAGTTTTGAGGGATTAATAAAGGCAAGAGTAGTATATCGATTTTCAAAACTAATAAATCGATAGAAAAAAAAAAACAAATCCGGGAAACAAACCAAAACCGAGGGAAACGCATCAAATACAAGAAGGGAACGACGACACAACATTAAAATGTAACACACATAGAAACCAACTAAGCATTAGACAAAATCCAATGAGAATAACAGATATAACATCAAAACTAAATACATGAATTTGGGATAGAAAGGTACAGTGACACGTCTTATAATAATGTGAACACACACTTAAATATAAGAGGAAACAAACGACACAAGAGAAACACAACGTAAAAATGTATCACACACAGAAACGAACTATAATTAACAACGACTATATTTCTGACTTGGTACAGGACATTTTTTAAAGAACAAAAAATGGTGGGCTGAACCTGGTTTTGTGGCATGACAAACCTCCCGCTTTAATGGCCATGTTAAATATAACATTAAAATGACACACAACATTACAGGACTAACAGTACAATTAAATAGCGGAACATATTGGATAAAGAAACACACGAATAACAGCTAACAAAAGGCACCAGGTTTAAAATTTAATACGTTTGAAGTACGTTTCGTCCATAAAAGACTTTCTAGTGACGCCTAGATACAAAAGTTATAAAGTATTAATGTTCTTACATATTTTGTTTCTACTATGAGACTTTAATATTTTCGTTCTGAAAGTAGTTAATTATTTTTTTATTCTTGTCATTTTGACAACAGTAGGTTAATATATCTCAATTGTGATGCCGTCTTATTCGCAGAGTAGAACTATTCAATAGAAATAAGATGTTTTCTAACTATTTACCTCTGATATAATCAATTGTAATCAACCCATATATTATCCCATGATTAAAGTCTGTGATATAATGAGTTACTCCTGTTGGGTCAGGTTGTGGTGGTGGTGTACCGGTAGTGGAATATCCCGAGGCGACATACTTGGCGCGGATTTCTATCTCGGCTTCCCCAAAATGTTTGTTATTGGTCCATTTTGTTGATTCACTCCCTGGATCATTTGGGTCTTTGGGTGTGGTTAGAATTTCGTTCGTTGTAGTGTGAAGTTTTATTTCTGCATAAAGCACTGATGTCTCCTCTTTAACTGTAGAAAAAAATTATTAACAAAATATCCATAAATATATGTCTTGTATTTGAAGTTGTTTGTCATATGTAAAATAGATTGAACTTGCAGAACGATGCGTGTTGGAGCTACGTAAATGAATATTGACGACAGTGAAAACCAAAAAGTTGTACCTAACGCAAAATATAAACTAAGCTTTAAGTGTCATTGAAAAATATAGTCTTGGTATAATTATCATAGGCGGTGATATGAATAAAACGCTTAATATAGAGGATAGAAAAAGTAATAGATCAACAAAAAAATAAAAAAATAAGACAAATGGGCTAAAAAACTAAAAGTTATAGATATATGGAGAGCAAGAAATCCCAATAAAACGCAATATACCTGGAAAAGAAAAAATAATGAAGTAGCAAGTAGAATTGATTATTTTCTAGTTAGTCAAGATGTGAGACCAAGAGTACTCAGAACTGATATACGACCTGCAACAATTCAATATACAGATCACTTAGCAATTTCACTTAAAATTAATCATTATCAAGGGAACAAAGGAAAGGGATACTTCAAATTAAACAACAGTATTCTTAATGACGAATCATACAAAATAAAAATAAATATTTAATAGATAAATATGAAAAATGAAGAAACAAAAAAAGTTTAGCAATTGTGTTGGATCTCTTTAAAATAGAAGTAAGAGAGAAAACTATAGAACATTGTAAATTAAAAGCTAAAAATAAAAGAGATGAAGTAACAAAATTAGAACAAGAACTTACACTTTTGAATGAAATTCATGATAACACCCTTGATGGAAAAAATAATAATTTGCCAAACATAATAGATTCAATAAATAAAACAGAAGAAAAGCTACAAGCTCTATATTCAGATAAGCACAGGGGCACAAATAAGATCACGAGTTAAATGGATAGAAGAGGGCGAAAAAAATACAAAATATTTCTTGGGATTAGAAAAATCCAGACAAACAAGGTAACATATTACTGCTATTAAGGACAGCAAAGGAGAAATAACAGAAGATCAAGGCAAAATATTAGAAACGGGGAGAAATAATTATGTCAATTTATATAAGTCAACGAACCCTGAATTAAGAGAAATTGAAAATTATATTGAAAAAACTAACATAAATTACAAACTAAGTACACAAGAAGGTAATGAAATTGACGACAATCTGACAATAGAGGAATGTACAAAATCTGTCTTTAAAATGAAACTTAATGAATCACCAGGTATCGATGGTCTCCCAATTGAATTTTATAGAGCTTTCTGGTCTAACTTACAAAACTTTGCTGTAGATGTTTTTAATCATTGCTATGAAAAAAAAGAATTAACAAATTCTCAGAAACTAGGACTAATTACCCTTATATACAAGAAAAATGACCCATTAAATTTAGATAATTATAGACCAATTACCTTACTAAATGTAGATACCAAAATAATAGCATACTCTCTTGCACAAAGACTGAAACCAATATTGCATAAAATCATTCATAGTGATCAAAACGGTTATGTAAAAAACAGATATATTGGATTTAATATTAGACAAATCCAAGATATTATAGATTATTTGGAAAAATTCAATGTAGATTGAGCAGTTCTATTTTTAGACTTCACAAAGGCATTTGACTCGCTAGAATGGGAATTTATGTATTGTTTTTTTAAAGAAATTTGGTTTCCAGAAATCTCTTTTGAGGTGGATAAATACTTTATACACAGATATAAAGGGTTGTGTAATGAAAATTGATAGGGTATGTAAACTTGGTGTTTTAGGACCCTCATATTCAGGGCCGACCATCTATGACTTAGTATTACATGGTGCTTTATGGTCCTAAATTATGGAGCCTGTAAGCCCTAATTATACACGGTACACGGTAGCCCTAATATGTATGGAGTCCATAAGCCCTGGTGCATATAAGTCTGATTGCCCACCAAGCCCAGTTGCCCATAAGCCCGGTTGCCCATAAGCCCAGAAACTCTGGTGCCCATAAGCCCACAAGCCCATATTGCAAGAGAAGGTATATAAGGGAGTGATAATTGTGAAACAGCAGAGCTGACGAGAGAACGAGATTAGAGGATTGTTAATATTACTTAGTGTGCTATATCTGTATATACTGTATATTCTGTTATTACGTTATTAATGTGTATTGTGTTTTATGATACTTGAATACACTGTTGAACTTTACACAGCGACTTCGTGTTTATTTTAGTCAGTCAGAGAAAAGGTCCAAGCAACACAAGAATCCCTCATTTTATATACGCAAAAGGATCTTCTCGGGTCACGAACTACCCGTCGACAACACCACCGGAAAGGTCCCCCGAATTTTTGCGTTACATTGGTGGCAGCGGTGGGATTTATTTATTTTTGTGTTGAATAAGGATAATTCTTTATTGGATTTAAAACAGGATTTTCGCGTTGTGCTAGGATGGAAACTCCTAGAAACAGGATATACACTCAGGCATATACGCCTTCTGAGGTAAGACAGACACACTTTTATACCGATAATGGAGTCTATGATAGTCGCTCTCCATATGACTCCGGAATTGAAAATTCCACGGTATGTGGGACCCCTCAGCCAAAGCACCTAGGAAAATATACAGGCTTCCAAACGAATGCCGGATTATTTTCACAAGAGGAGCAATTTGGTCTGGGTACGGAGGTTCCGGGATACGATGAGGAAAATATAGAAGAGAATAAACAAAATTGGGGAAAATTTTGGTTAATTTGGATAACTTTGCTCTCTGTCTGTACTGGCTTAGTAGCAATAGCCTGGAAATATTTTCCTTGTAACGAAGTAGTTAAAAAGTCGCAGGAGTATGTGATGACCGGATTACTAGGAATCATAGCTTTTGTGCTAGTAACGACCGTATTAAAAATTTTAATACATTTTTGTAAGACCCCGCGTGAACAGGATGTTGTAGCGTCGCCAGGGCGTGAACAAAGGGGAAAACGATCTAAACAGTCAACGATTCTCAGTAACAATAATATACGGAGCATGACAAGCCCTAACCAAGAATGTGGGTATGTCGATGCACCGAACAGCCCTTACTATGCGCCAAATAATTCTATGTCCAGTTACATAGGAAAAATGCCAGTTAGCCAAAAGTCCACGTTGAATAGCCCAGTTAATACGGGACATGAAAACCAGGACAATTTGGAACACAGGCAAATTCCTGAACGCAATGGACACAATAATAATATGAATGTAGCTAGCTTTGATGCTTTTAGTGGATCAGATAATGCTAGAGATTTTGTTTCTGTTGAACCAAACAATAGACCGGGAACCGAGTTCACGAATGTAGGGGCACAAAGTAAAGAGATGGGAAGATTTTCAGCGCGTCCCTCCGAATATCCGGTACGGCGTACGTTCTTGGGGTCAAATTCAGACGTATGGTCGGAATTTCTCCAATATTTTGAAAATATTCGGGAGTTAAATTTGTGGGACGATGAGAAAGCAAGACGAGTATTGCTTAGTACGTTAAGAGGCCAAGCGGAAACCTACGCTTACGGGCTGCCTTTGATAATTCAGAGAAATTATCAACGTTTAGCGGAGAAACTGGACGATAGATTCGGGCATGCTGCAATGAAAGAGAGATATATTGCTGATGCTAAACTACGGAGGAGGCAACCAGGAGAATCCCTCCGAGATTTTGGTCAAGCTATTGAAGACCTGTATAGGCGGGCTTATCCAAACAATCCTGACATAGTTGAAGAAAACGCTATGAAGTCATTTTTAGACAGATGTGGCCAAAACGAAGAATTTCGTTTAAATATAAAACGCACTAGACCTAGAACTTTACAAGATGCTGTTTTATCGGCTGTGCAAGAAGAATGTTTACGGTTAGGTGAACAAGATTTATTTCAAGATGCCAAACCCGCAAATCGTTTAATCTTTGGAATAGACGGCGAGGATGATGGTGGCGAAATAAATGACGAGAACGATTTTGAAATTCCCTTTTCGTCAGGGGAGAGTTATCAACCTCAAAATGATTATAGGAGTGAAACCTATAGAGGGAGAGGATCCAAGTCGAAAAATAATTCTCGACAAAATAATCGTGGGAGAGGAAATTCTAATTATTCTAACCCAGCACGATCAAGAGGGGGCCGGAGTTTTAACCGGTCAAATGACTCCTCTGATCCGTTAAACTAAAACGGACCGGTACCTTTGGCCAGGTACCGGTCACACCAACGCGGCCTTACGCGAAAAATTATGCAAGGAAATTTGGAATTAAAAATCAGAAAGACAGGAGAAAAAGAAATGATAAAACTAATAAAAATTCAAAAATTCAAGTATCTAAAGAAACTAATCCTTGCAACTTAGAGCAGACGCCTCAAGAGGCGAAAAATTGTGACGATGTCACTACGGCCAAGAATCTAGAGCACCCTAATTCTCATGGAGCTCTAGTTTGTGTTTACGGTGTTGCTAACATGATGGTTAAAGGTCATATAGAGAGTGTTCCTATCAATTGGAAAATTGACACTGGAGCTAAACGGACTTTCATTACGGAACATGTTTTTAATTCAATTATTGAAAAACCGCAACTAAGTCCAGTTAACGCTAACTATATAGCCGCTGACGGACATAGTTTGAAATGTAAAGGAGAAGCTGTCATGTTGGTAATTTTCAATGATCACGTTTTTGAACACAAGATTATTGTAGGAGGAGTAAAATATAACTTACTCGGGGAGGACTTCATTCTTAAAAACCGGTGTACGTGGGATCCGGATGAATCAAGTTTTATTATTAAAGGAAGTAGATTTCCATTAGGCGGAAATGATGGTAAAAGTGGATCTGACAGAGTGGTGGCCTTACAAACGATACTGGTACCTGCAGGACACGAGGCGATTGTAAAGTCCAGCGTTGTTAATAAGTTAGATTCGCCCTGTAAGCAAAGTTTCCTTGGGATATTGACACCGGAAAAATTGTTGATGGAAAAGTTTGGTTTAGCTAGGACACTAGTAGATTCTAACCAATCTGTAATATTTACACGAGTTTTTAACCCCGGATCGTCTGATGTTACAATTTATCAAAATACGCACATGGCACTGTTTACGCCTATAGATAAGGTAGGGCCAGGCTTGGACCTAAATTTTGATGTTCCGATTTGCCGAGTGTCCGAAATAAGCGAAGACACTTGTTTATTACCTGAATACCTTACTGATGTTTACGAACGTGGTTGTGTTGGCCTCACGGAGAAACAACAGCAGAAGTTTAAAGTATTTCTTTGTAAAATGCAGGAATGTTTTGCTAAACCTGGGGAGGTAGGACGAACTAATTTAGGCTCACATTCTATCAAGCTGAACGACGAAAAGCCGGTGAGAGAGCCTCCCAGACGGATTCCTCTCTATAAAAGACAAGCAGTTGAGGACGAAATCAACAAACTAGAAGCACAAGGACTTATTGAAAAATCAATTAGCCCTTGGTCCTCGCAAATCGTAATGGTTCAGAAGAAAGACCAGTCCTGGAGAATGTGTGTGGACTTTAGAAAATTGAATGAAAAGACCGTAAAAGACGCCTATCCTTTAACTAGAATCGATGAAAACCTCGACACCTTAAGTGGAGCCGAATGGTTTACATCCTTAGATTTAAATATGGCGTATCACCAGGTTCCATTAGAAGATGGGGATAAAGAGAAAACCGCGTTTGCGACGCCAAGAGGAGGTCTATATCAGTTTGTGACTATGCCGTTTGGTCTTTGTAATGCGGCCGGAACGTGCGAACGAATTATTGAGAAAGCGTTGAGTGGACTACAATGGCATATTGCCGTTTTGTACCTAGACGACATTGTAGTTTTTGGAAAAACGTTTGACGAGCATTTCGATAACTTAGAAAAAGTACTTGACAAACTAAAGTTAGCCGGATTAAAATTGAAACCTAAAAAGTGCACTTTTCTTCAGAAAGAAATCACATTTTTAGGTCACGTGGTATCAAAAGCCGGGGTTAAACAGACAAGAACCGAGCAGAAGTTTTCTTTCACTGGGTGTGCTGAACCGTCAGACATTGATTGGAATGACTTTTTCCGGTACATGCAAGATCAAATTTATGAACATTCGATTAGCCAAAATAGAAGGACAACCGTGCCAAAGCCAGATGTAGAAGAGCTATAATTAAAAAAACACTTCAAATTTAACTTTTGTAAACTATTTTCTTTTTGTTGTCTTAAAATTTGTTATGAATATTTGTTAATATGCTTTCACGACTGATACATGTATTTCTATGTTAAGTAGGTGAGTGAGAGTTAGTTGTGCTAAACCTGGTGCGTATTGTTGAATTCCTGTCCATAATGTGCTTATAAATTAAAAGGGTGCTAAAGAACTTATCGTTCAAGACCAATCAGTCAATTCATGTTTATATCATGGTCATTACTATCGATTCACTTGTTTGAATTATTTTTTTTTAATCATGTATGTTGATATTTTTTTTATATATATATGCAGTCTAGTACATTTTTGGTATTATGACTTTGTTTTATAGGTACATGTATTTACATGTATGCTCCAATTTTTTTTTTTAACATGTTTTTGTTATTTTAATTATACTGAACAGTGGAAGTTCAGTTTTTCAAAAGGGGGGGGGGGGCTATGTAATGAAAATTGATAGGGTATGTAAACTTGGTGTTTTAGGACCCTCATATTCAGGGCCGACCATCTATGACTTAGTATTACATGGTGCTTTATGGTTCTAAATTATGGAGCCTGTAAGCCCTTATTATACACGGTACACGGTAGCCCTAATATGTATGGAGTCCATAAGCCCTGGTGCATATAAGCCTGATTGCCCACCAAGCCCAGTTGCCCATAAGCCCTGTTGCCCATAAGCCCAGAAACTCTGGTGCCCATAAGCCCACAAGCCCATATTGCAAGAGAAGGTATATAAGGGAGTGATAATTGTGAAACAGCAGAGCTGACGAGAGAACGAGATTAGAGGATTGTTAATATTACTTAGTGTGTTTATATCTGTATATACTGTATATTCTGTTATTACGTTATTAATGTGTATTGTGTTTTATGATACTTGAATACACTGTTGAACTTTTCACAGCCACTTCGTGTTTATTTTAGTCAGTCAGAGAAAAGGTCCAAGCAACACAAGAATCCCTCATTTTATATACGCAAAAGGATCTTCTCGGGTCACGAACTACCCGTCGACAACACCACCGGGAAGGTCCCCCGAATTTTTGCGTTACAGTTGCATATTAAACAATGGCTGGATTTCAAGACCCTTCAACATTGAGCGCGGAATCCGTCAAGGGTGTCCCGCGAGTTCTATAATTTTCGTCATTGCTGTTGAAATTTTAGCTAGTAGATTAAGACAAAATAAAAATTTTAAAGGTTTTCAAATTAAACTAGATAATAAAACCCATACCTTTAAAATTAGCCAGCTTGCAGATGACACCACTTTATTTTTAAATTCAAAACAAGAAGTGTCATTAACTTTGAATATTATAGAAATTTTTGGATCACTTTCAGGATTAAAGCTTAACCGAAATTAAACAGAAGGAATATGGCTTGGCAATTTAAAGTCCTGCAAAGATAAAGTTGAAAACATTAACTTTACACAAAAAACATATAAAAGTTTTGGGAATATACTTTGGACTTAATAAAAATGAGTGTAAAAAATTAAACTTGCAACGGCAATACGAAAAATCTGAAAAAAACAATTAAAGATTGGAATAAAAGAAATTTAACTATGTTAGGTAAGATAACTCTTGTAAAATCATTAATTTTACCGAATATTACTTATGTTGCATCTGTAATCGAAATTGATAAAAAATACCTAGCAAAATTTTAAATAATAATATATAGTTTTATATAGAATAATAAATCAGAAAAAGTTAAAAGGGATATAATATGCAAAAATTACCATGCTGGTGGGCTTAAAATGATAAAAAATAGATAAATTTCTAGAAGCAATAAATATTAGTTGGGTAAAAAAACTCGTCGATAACGAAGATCTATCACCCAATTGGAAAGTCTTACCAAAATTTTATTTTGATAAATTTGGACAAGAATTCCTTATATTTAAAATGAATTTCAACAATATTAATTTGGTCTATAAACTGAAAGAACTAATTCCACAATTTTACTTAAGAATTATCATATCATGGATAAATTCAAAATCTGAAAAAGAATCAGATCATCTATCTTATAAACAGATTAGACAGCAGCTTATATGGGGTGATAAAAATATCAAATTAAACGGTAAATGTCTCATTTTCAAAAACTGGATAAACAGCAAAATTCTATTTGTAAATGACATTATTGATAATAAAGGAAAATTTAATCAAAACATGATCTTAGATAAACTATCCTGCCATGCTAACTGGTTTTCGGAATATTCTAAATTAATGAAAGCAATACCAAAACAGTGGTTACAAGAGCTAACTAAAGAAGAATCAATTAAAACAAAAGTTGCTATTGAATCCGAATATAAATTTAAAGATAGAAAAGGGAAAATGGTATCATTTAAAAACATTTCTTCCAAAGACATTTACATCTCCCTCTTAAATAGATATTATGAAAAACCAATAGGATTTCAAAAATGGGATAACATCTAAGAAAACAACACAAGCAAAAGACAACAAATGTTAAATTATATCTTTTACTATATACAAGATAATAAATTCAAAATGTTAAGATGGAAATTTCTACACTTCATTTTACCAACCAAACAATTACTTTTCTCTTGGAAAAGGACTAAAACTCCGCTATGTAATATTTGTGATGTCATCGAAGATTATGAGCACTATTTTTTGACATGCAAATTTCTGAAATCATTTTGGGATCAAATAAAACTATTACTTGATAAACTTAAGATAGCACATCATATAATATAATAAGATCACTTTTGTACGGATACAAAATAAACGATACAAGTTATTACACTATTAATGATTTTATAACAATTATTCTTTTTAGTGCATACAAAGGATACTAGATATTAGATATGATGACTCACAGGCATAGTTTACTTTAGCTGTATTTAGCAAAACTTTTAGGAATTTTGGTCCTCAATGCTCTTCAACGTTGTACTTTATTTGGCCTTTTTAACTTTTTTGGATACGAGCATCACTGATGAGTCTTTTGTAGACGAAACTCGCGTCTGGCGTATATACTAAATTTAGTCCTGGTATCTATGATGAGTTTATTCAGCATAAATTCACAGTTTAAAGTATGCATAGTGTACTTCAATGAAGTGCTTTCATTTACTCTCGCAGTCATTGAAACTCATCGAAATTTCCTAAATATTATTTATGGGGTGTTTGTGTCCTGTCGATAACCCAAAAGTAAGCCGTAACATCTAAATCTGCTTTTTTGTCACCACGGCATAAAAAATACAAGCTAGAAATACAAAAATATTTCAACAAAACTTACAATGGTGTGTTCTATCCTGAATATGTACTACATATTCCAAATTGCTAGAAACAGCAGAATAATTTAGGAAATTTCACGCCCCAGGGGCAAAAAACATAAAAAAAATTGACTACCCCTGGGTCATAAAATAGATGATTTAACTTGTAAATGCTATGATTTAATGATTTTTAAGTTCTTGATATAGAAAACAATAACTATGCTTGGAAGTTATGCCAAAATCAGATATTAGCAGTCATCTCTATAACATTTTTTAGTGAATTTATATCTCAGACTAGTATCTGCTTACATACAACTATTGCAAATATGGCTTTGTTTGAACACTTCAAGTATATTTATTAGGTAAATTGTGTCTGATATATGGTTACAGATGATATTGTTGTGACAAGAATTCTAAATTGATCATTTGAGGTAGAAAATGTGAACTTTAATTGACAAATAGGCATACAGTAAGATATGGACCGGAGACAGAGACAGGATTTGATATTTTATATAATCTTGAATGTTGAAATGATGAACTGCTAAACATAACATTTATAGTATTCTGATATGCTTTCAATATGTTATTGTTAAGAATTGCACATGAGGTGTTCCCGCTACCGCTCTCCATGTACACGACGTCACCGTTGTTGTGACGTTAGTTTTTCAGAGTTCAATACAAGTATCATTGCAAGCAGACGTTCTTATTTACTTAGCCTTAATTTGTGTCCGAAACAACCACTCTACGATATTGGTGCCGAGACCAGGATGAATCTGAAGCTACGTTCGATACGAGCAGGACATAGAAGCGCAGTTTCCAGACTGATAAAGAAATTTGAAGACGTTCAACAGGAAGAAGATGGAATCGTGGACACAGAGGATTTGTCAAACATATTTGATAGTCTGAAACGGAAGCAAGAAATATTACGCAAGTTAGATGAGGACATAGTACATGAACTGGACGACGGAGATATTGAAACAGAGATCGTTGAAGCAGATGAGTATGCATTTAAGTTAGAAGGTAAAATTTGTCAAGTCAACAAATTTATCTTAGTCAAAACTACATCGTTGAATACACACGCAGAAAGTTTTACTCCACGCATAGAAACTACCCAACCCGTTCATACTATAAACTCTTCATATACAGAACACCAGAACAACTCAAATTACCGTTTGTCAGATTTTCGCCCATCCTTTAGCTCAACTAGTGAATACAACAAACTACCCAAGTTGAATCTCCCTACTTTCGATGGAGATATACTTCAATGGCAATCATTTTGGGACTCATTTGAGACAACCGTGCATACGAACCCAACCTTAAGCAACGTCCAAAAATTCAATTATTTGAAATCGTGACTTCACGATGAAGCTCTAAAATCAGTGACAGGTTTTGCGCTCACTAATGCAAACTATGAAAAGGCAATTTCCCTATTAAAAGAAAGATATGGTCAGCAACAAAAAATTACACAGAGGTATATGCAGGAACTTATTGATATTACGTCGCCTAGGTACACACTTTTCAACCTCCGACATTTTTATGACAACATTGAAATTTACATAAGAGGTTTAGAATCACTAGGACAAACTGATGATTCATACGGAACGCTGTTAATGCCAATAATATTGAACAAACTACCAGGGGAAATTCGAAAAAACCTTGCAAGAGAATTTGGGTCCACAAACATACGCTTAGCAGACTTACGAAAAGGCATATTTAATGAAATAAATATCATGGAAGCCGGTAACTCAACAGACAGTCATGAAAATCCTACCGCTACTGCAGCATTTTTGACGAACACAAAACCGCTAAATCGACAATCAAGTCACAGCCACCAAAATAAGAATCACCAAAATACTAACTTCAAATCTAAACAGTGCAATTATTGTCACGAATCACACGCCTCGGTAAATTGTACCAAAGTAACTGAATATAAAGACCGCATGTCAATAGTAAAAAGAGACCGCCTATGCTTCAACTGTTTAGGACATCATAACTTGGTTGATTGTAAGTCAAATAAAACATGCAGAAAATGTCATAAGCGTCATCACACGAGTTTATGTAAGGATAATACACAACGCGAAGGAAACGGACACAATTTCACATTCACAGGCAACCACGAATGTTTTGCTCAAAACTGCAATTAATCCTGTAAGATCGGGACGACACTGTTCAGATGCCAACATTCTTTTGATGAAGGAGCACAGAGATCGTTCATCACAGAAGACCTAGTCGTTAAATTACAGTTATCAATAACTGGTACAGAAACCTTGAACCTATCCGGATTTGGGGGCAGTGCAGAAAGTACAAGAATTTGACATTTAAAAACTAGTATTATTTATTTGCTAAAAGATGAAGGACAATTGCCGATCAGAGTATTGATCGTACCGGAAATCGCCGCACCGCTCAAAACGTACATCCGTAATGCCCGCGTCACACTGTCCCGATTTTTATATACGATGGACACCCGAATGCGAAAATTGTAAGTTCGTACGAAGTTGGTCCCGATCTCGTTAAAATACAAAAAAGTGACCGAAGCAAGTACGATGAATAACGAAGTCTATACGATGGTGCCGAAATTATATACGATAGCAAAAGATGGACATACGAAGGTTAACCGAAGACGGGTATTTAAGCTTCATATCTCAGCCGAAGCCTACACGATGGATCACGAAGGCTACACGATGGGTTACGAAGGCTACACGATGGATTACGATGTCTAAAAGACGTCGTGTACAGCTTACGATACATTTAAATTATATGCCGAAGGTATCACGCGTTTTAAATTGTTTGATCAATATTGAATATATATTATATTGTACATTTAATTTCTGGTTTAATCATAAGACGGAAGATCGTGGGCTTGAAGGGTAAAACAGAATTTCGACAACATATCGTTTCTGTACAAGTCTGCCATGCATGGCGGGAAATCGATCTTTTTGTCTAATTCTTATAAAACTTAGTTTATTATCCCCTCGCCTACTACATGTAAGTTGCGTGTAGATAAAATTGTTATGGACACTCTAGAACCAAAATGCTCAAAACTTGGTATAGTGCTACTCGTTAATAATGTTTTAAGCGCTATTGACTTTAAAGTTCAAAGGTCAAGGTCACAGTGGCAGTTGTAATACAAGGCAATATCACTCTTGTGGACACTCTAAAACCAATATGCTTCAAAAGATTTTAACCACATTTGGTATATTATTCCGCCTTGTAATGATCTGACCTTTTTTACGTTCAAGGCCAAAGGTCAAGGTCATGCAGATGGACTTGTTTTTTTCTCCTTGAAATAGCATAATACACAGGAAATTGGTTGCTCATTTTTTTTACCTGCTTGTTCTAAAGACAATATTAAAGGTATTTCCAGTTACTGAATGTTTTTGTTGCTTTCTAAAAAAATAGTTTATGTATCAAATATGCATATTCAATTTACCATTTTCTGCATGTGTCATATACAAATATAGTGTCCATATTTGTCCCCAATATGTTACATACGAGGGGATGCCACGCTCGGCATTGCCTTGTTTGAACTGTAAAATGTGTGCACTAGTCTGAATAATCACCCATAATTATGCCCATATTTACTGATCTATCTTAAAGGTAAGGTAATGGGTTTGTTGATCCCTTTTATTCAAAAAAGAGCTCTTTCCAGGAGAATATCATAATAATATAGACAAAAGGAAGGATGTTGGGGAAAGCAACAAATGCGGCAAAATATGACATATAGAAAACAAAACGGTTATGGAGTAAACATTCGTGTGACGACAACTCAGACGATACATAAAAAATCAGAATAATGAAGAAAAAGTTGGTTTCCCTATATACGTGTACCTGTAGTGTTGGTGTACGAGGCGCGTTTATGATTTTCATTATGTTACTTGATATGAAAAATTGACAAAAAATAATATTTTACTTGTAAAAGTAAATCCTGAGCCTGTAATAGCTGCTCTTGTTGTTCCATTTGAATAAATAGAAACAACGCTGTCGCCTTTCTCTTTCTCATAGAATCATATGATATGAGCTCCATGTTTTGTGAACGTCTTTCTTAACTGTCGTATTAGACTGACCAGTGCATATCGCGCATGGCACTTTAAATGTATTTTAGTGCGAAAATTAACTTACATTTAGCTGAATTCATTGCCGTCGTAGTTCCATCTTGTCGCCTTCGTACTTTTATTCGATGGCAACACGACGGGATTACGAGGTCTTTACGAAGTCGTGTTGCCATTGTAAGACCTTCGGGTAGCTTCGTGATTCATTCGTGTAGACATCGTAATGTCAAAACTCCCCGATGGAAACGATGGAAACACGAATGCAATACGATGTTCAAAGATGCATTCCCGGTGACATTACGATGGTGAGGATGGTGATACGAACTGAATACGAACCCTCAACATCGGACGCACCTTCGGGAATTTTTTAACATGTTAAAAAATTTAGAACCCTTCCCGAAGTTGTCCCCGAAGGCTAGAAAAAGTGGCCGATGGTTCTACGATGGTTAAAGATGGCACTACGAATAGCCCGATCTGGATACGATCAGTCCCGATTTTGAAAATTTCCATAATCGTGTTGCCATCGGCGTAAAAATCGGGACAGTGTGACGCGGGCATTAAGCCGCTAAATTGCCATATTTATCAGGAATAGAACTCGCGCATCCAGTTACCGCGAACGACAATTTTACATCTCATTACTCGTAGGAGCCGACTACTATTGGTCAATTGTAGAAAATCATATTATTAGAGGCGAGGGACCTACTGCCGTGAAATCCAAAATTGGTTATTTATTATCAGGACAACTTCACAGTACACCAAGATACAATAACCAGCAAACATCTACAATGAATTTGAGGATATCACAAAATACAGAAGAATGCAACCCGGAGAAGTTTTGGAAGACAGAATCATTTGGCATTGAACCTATTGACGAGAGGACAGGGAGAAAGAAACTATTAGATTCATATCAGAAGACAAGTAACCATGACAACAGACAGTTCGTTACTTTATCCCAGAAAGAAAATTATCCACCTTTACCAGTGAACAAAGAGATTGCAAAGTGGAGAAAAGAAAATGTAATTAAAAGACTTAAAAAGGAACTGCAATTATTATATCCACTAGAACTGGCAGCTGCAGAATACACAGGACCACGTGGTGAAATACTACTCGCAGGACGAGCGAAGACCAAAGCAAAAGAATAGATAAAATATGGACCAAATGAGACTATCGTACAATGTTATCGACTGTTAAGTGCCCGTGCTATATTACAGACTATGAAATCATTTATTCGTGTTCATTATCAAAGACAGTTAAAGACATTCAAAGTTTAATATTTATCAGAGACAGTAATTGAAAGTGAAATTTTCATAATTTATTTTCATTTTATTGTAATTAAATTCATTTGCAGGCCCCCAGAATGTTAAGAATTACACATGAGGTGTTCCCGCTACCGCTCTCCATGTACACGACGTCACCGTTGTTGTGACGTTAGCTTTTCAGAGTTCAATACAAGTATCATTCTAATGCAACAATGTTTGTAACGTTCATTTTGATTGGATAACGTCACTTTCTTACATGGCATCAATTGACAATTGATGCTTTGGGACGTACGCGCAAGCGCAGACGGCATATGACAGATTTTAAATACATGTTTTAACGTTGTTTTCTGTCAGTTTCATTAGAATGGAGATAACAATATTGTATTTTAAGCTCCGACGGCATCAATTTGGGATTTGATGGTCGCAAATACCCGTTTACTGTCTCCGCTAACGCGTCGCCAGTAAACTTAATTTGCGACCATCAAATCCCCAATTGATGCCGTCGGAGCTTAAAATACAATACAGTTATCTCCTAATTGCAAGCAGACGTTCTTATTTACTAAGCCTTAATTTGTGTCCGAAACAACCACTCTACGATAGTTATCAAAACAGTTTTAAACAGGTTCTAGGCATTTTATATCAGAAAAATATGCAAATAGGATAAGCTGCAAATAATGAAAGTCTTGTTTTCAAATTCTTTAAAAAATTGAAAGAGGGGAGGGGTATAAAATGTTTAGTAAAAAAAAGATCTGGCATGCTACGATAGAAAACAATTAAAATGACAAAATCAAACGCCAGCGCGATGTACCACTGTCAATCATACCGCATTTCCTCACTTTATTTTGTTGTAAAACTTCAAATCAAGTGACCTGTTAACTGATTTTGATTTATTTATTTTGTTAAGTTCTATAAAACACTTACTTGTGTCGCAATGATTGCCCCCGAAACCATCAGTACAGACACACGATTGTGTGACTTCATCTGTACAGTTACCTGGATAACAACGTGTACTATCCGATCTCCATGAACATGTTTCTGTAATTAGAACATATTGGTTGAAAACAAATCATTGAGTATAATAAGTTTCAACAACATTTGTTTATCCCTGTCGGATTTTTTTTCGTATCGGTTATCACTAACTAACCGTTGTATAATGGTAATGTGGACAGGCGTTCCTAATCAATTCAATCAAAATGTTATGGAAAAATTATAACTGACTGCTACATTATTCTATTCTGTCAAACAAAGAAGGGGTTTATTTAATTTTAAACGAGGTTTAATTCCCCAATTTTCTACATGGAAAAAATACTGTACAACGTCAGCAATTCCACAGTTCTTATCCATTTATTTGATGTGTTTCAGCTTTTGATTTTGCCATCCTTGTGTTTTGTATATGCCCCCAAGTACTGTTTATAAACTATTTTGTATTGACATAGTTCCTAGTAATTATGATTTACCTCTATCCTCGTTCATATGACCATCCTTGTGTCCGGAGCACTCGAGATCACCCCGAGTTTTTGGAGGGGTTTGTGTTGCTTAGTCTTTGGATTTCTATGTTGTGTCTTCTGTACTATTGTTTGTCTCTTTGTATTTTTGTTTTTGACCATGGAGTTGTCAGATTGTTTTCAACCTCTGAGTTTGACTGTCCATATTGTGTCTTGTGTCCTTCATTTATCAAATAACTAGTCCTGACACCATTAATAGTAATAATAACTTACTTGACACTCTTTCATATGACCATCTTTGATTTCATGTGTATGCCCTCTAGTACTGTTTATTTCGTTTTGACACCATTAACAGTAATTATAACTTACTTGACACTCTTTCCTATGACCATCTTTGATTTCCTGTATATGCCCTCCAGTACTGTTTACTTTTTATTTTGTATTGACACCATTAACAGTAATTATAACTTACTTGACACTCTTTCATATGGACATCTTTGATTTCATGTATATGACCTCTAGTACAGTTAATTTGTTTTTCGTATTGACACCATTAACAATAATTATAACTTACTTGACACTCTTTCATATGACCATCTTTGATTTCATGTATATGCTTTCTAGTACTGCTTATTTTTTATTTCGTATTGACACCATTAACAGTTATTATAACTTACTTGACACTCTTTCATATGACCATCTTTGATTTCATGTATATGACCTCTAGTACTGTTTATTTTTTATTTCGTATTGACACCATTAACGGTTACTATAACTTATTTGACACTCTTTCATATGACCATCTTTGATTTCATGTATATGCCCTCCAGTACTATTTTTTTTTTATTTCGTATTGACACCATTAACAGTAATTATAACTTACTTGACACTCTTTCATATGACCATCTTTGATTTCATGTATATGCTCTCTAGTACTGTTTATTATTTCTTTCGTATTGACACCATTAACAGTAATTATAACTTACTTGACACTCTTTCATATGACCATCTTTGATTTCATGTATATGCTCCCTAGTACTGTTTATTTTTTATTTCTTATTGTCACCATTAACAGTTATTATAACTTATTTGACACTCTTTCATATGACCATCTTTGATTTCATAGAATTGAGAATGGAAATGGGGAATGTGCCAAAGAGACAACAACCCGACCATAGAGCAGACAACAGCAGAAGGTCACTAGTGCTGTTTATTTTTTTAATTTCGTATTGTCACTATTCACAGTTATAATAACTTACTTCTACACTCCTTCATATGACCATCCTTGTGTCGTGTATATGACCCCAGTACTGTTTATCAACGAATTCCTATTGTCACCATACACAGTAATTATAACTTACTTCTACACTCTTTCATATGACCATCCTTGTGGCGTGTATATGCCCCCAGTACTGTTTATCTACTATCTCGTATTGACACCATTCACAGTAATTATAACTTACTTCTACACTCCTTCATATGACCATCCTTGTGTCGTGTATATGCCCTCCAGTACTGTTTATCAACGAATTCGTATTAACACCATACACAGTTATTATAACTTACTTCTACACTCTTTCATATGACCATCCTTGTGGCGTGTATATGCCCCCAGTACTGTTTATCTACTATCTCGTATTGACACCATTCACAGTAATTATAACTTACTTCTACACTCCTTCATATGACCATCCTTGTGTCTTGTATCTGCCCTCCAGTACTGTTTATCAACTATCTCGGATTGATACCATTCAAAGTAATTATAACTTACTTCTACACTCCTTCAAATGACCATCCTTGTGTCGTGTATATGCCCTCCAGTAATGTTTATCACGAATTCGTATTATGACTATTCACAGTTATTATAACTTACTTTTTCCTTCATAAGACCATCCTTGTGTCGTATATATGCCCTTCAGTACTGTTTATCAACGAATTCGTATTAACACCATACACAGTTATTATAACTTACTTCTACACTCTTTCATATGACCATCCTTGTGGCGTGTATATGCCCCCAGTACTGTTTATCTACTATCTCGTATTGACACCATTCACAGTAATTATAACTTACTTCTACACTCCTTCATATGACCATCCTTGTGTCGTGTATATGCCCTCCAGTACTGTTTATCAACGAATTCGTATTAACACCATACACAGTTATTATAACTTACTTCTACACTCTTTCATATGACCATCCTTGTGGCGTGTATATGCCCCCAGTACTGTTTATCTACTATCTCGTATTGACACCATTCACAGTAATTATAACTTACTTCTACACTCCTTCATATGACCATCCTTGTGTCTTGTATCTGCCCTCCAGTACTGTTTATCAACTATCTCGGATTGATACCATTCAAAGTAATTATAACTTACTTCTACACTCCTTCAAATGACCATCCTTGTGTCGTGTATACGCCTTCCAGTACTGTTTATCAACGATCTCGTATTAACACCATACACAGTTATTATAACTTACTTCTACACTCCTTCATATGACCATCCTTGTGTCTTGTATATGCCCCCAGTACTGTTTATCAATAATCTCGTATTGACACCATTCGCAGTAATTATAACTTACTTCTACACTCTTTCATATGACCATCCTTGTGTCTTGTATATGCCCCCAGTACTGTTTATCAACTATCTCGTATTGACACCATTCAAAGTAATTATAACTTACTTCTACACTCCTTCATATGACCATCCTTGTGTCGTGTATATGCCCTCCAGTACTGTTTATCAACGATCTCGTATTGACACCATGCGCAATGATTGTCTCCCGGATTGCTACATCTTCTGTGATTACAGTTAGCTATTTTAGGACAAACTGAAATTAAAAAAAGCATTCATATACATATAAATAATTATTTTACAAGTTAAACGTATATTGAATATAAACATATAATCAGCTAAATGATAGCGATTGTAGATTGTTTCAGCATATGCACATATATGTGACAACACATTCAGGCAACAACTGGTACCATAAAGTTTTTTTCCTTCAACAATGGTTTCTTGTCAGCCAGAATCCACGTGTATACCTTCACGATCTGTTCCCAAAAATGCCGGTGTCCGTTAGAATCTTCTAAAACAATCACGTATCATTACAGATGTTGAATATTCCCTGGAGTAAATCCAGCACAATGTCGTCATTTCGAGTACAGACGATAAAATCGATATCTTTTTAGAACGTCTATTTACCTGTTCAGAATATCTCTTGTTTTGTTTAAATAAGACTTGACAGTTATGGAACAATGTCTGTACCGTACTAATAAAAGTTACATATACATCAAACGTTTTATTTCAAATAAGTTCAACAAAATATCCCATGGCAAACAAACGTGAAAAGTAAAATAACACAAAAAAACAGAACTTGAGGAAAATTTTAAGTGGTCCCCATGCAAAATAGCAAAATCAAAAGCTCAAACACATGAAACGAATTATAACAAAGAGCGTACCTTCTTGAAAGGTCCTATGCATTGTAAAAAATAGTTTTGAAGCAAGACATTAAATGAAAAAGATAAAGAAAACAAAATAAAATACCATACTCAAAGGAAAATGTAAAATGGAATATCTTTTATAAAATGTCAGACCACAACTGTTACATATCTGACTTGATTCCGGCATTCCCCAGTGTAGAAAAAGGTTGATCAAAACATTTTATAGCTTAGTGAACATCTCACTGAGTCAGATATTAAATATATTTACATTCTGTGTTTCCTATTTTGTACGGAAACAATTAAAAAATAAAAATAAAATACCTATTCAATCCAGTAGGTCCAATGCACAATTACTACCGTAAACATTTTCCCAGTTTTTAATCGCTGTATGTAATAACACAAGTATTAAAATATTCATTTTAGTCATAAAACACATTAATGCTATCCATGTCTCTTGGTAAAGACTTTCAGATATTTCTTTTCAAATGACTTCTTATATTTAATAATGTAACATAATATATGATATGTTAAAAGATACATTAAAGATAGATGTGATGAGATATTCAATTACATCAATGTTATACCATAATAGTTATAATACATAGGGAAAACATAATGCATAAACACACATTAGTGCATTTAATCTTAAAGAAATCTATTCAGAAATAAAAACATATCATAACTTTTATTTTTAGGCTAATGTTAAAATTACAATAAGTCTTATCATATTTATGCATCTTTTAGAGTATCAAAAAGTTGCGATAATATCTGATGAAGTCTTCCTTGAATCTTATGCTAAAACCCGATCTTCCTTAATCAATGCATGTTGCCCGTTTCATTGTTGTTGTTTCTTCTTCTTTTATGAATATTTTTCCTATGAATAACAAAACTATATCTTCGTAATCTTTTCAGATGTTGAGGGTTTCCCTTACAAAAAGCCCTAAATAAATAAATTTTTAAAAGTGTTAAGCTTTTGATTGTTCCTTCACCAAAACAATGTCAAAATATAAAAAAGAAGATGTGAGATGATTGCCAATGAGACGACTCTCCACAAGTGTGTTTTATAAATATTTAGTTACTAGAAACTTTCCCTTGAATATGTGCAAATGCAAATTCTTTTTGGTCGCACAAAGACACTTCCAATTGTCTAAAAAATTCTAGCAATGATCTTATGATCTCTAAACAAAATGCCTTAGGTCTTTACAGCTATGGTTTTATAAGTTGTACGAACTTACCGCTTAATAAAATAGAAAAATTTGTCATTTTATAGATTTAAAAAAAAAATTAAACATATTTTATTAGTTATTACCTGTTACATCAACCCTTAATTGCCCAATGCAGTAACACTATAAGGGGTCCCGATTTTTTACAGTCCCATTTGTCGGGGGAAAAGCAAATGAAAAAGAAATTCCCATTATAACTAATTAACATCCATCTTTATAATTACCATCTATCTACGTACACATATAAATGTAATTGATATCCTCTATCTATATATTTCTACATCTCACCATATATAGCCAGTTGAATGAATTATTTATTCTATCTGTATATAATTTTTCCTCACAAGACATACCTGTATTTATTTATCAGTTTCAATTGAACAAACTTCACTCCGTTCTTTTGTTATGCTAATTGCTATTACATTCATTTTTTTTTGTCAAAAGTAAAGGCACCGTATACCGCTGTTCGAAACTCATAAATCGATAGAAAAAACAAATCCGGGTTACAAACTAAAACTGAGGAAAACGCATTGAATATAAGAGGATAACAACGGCACAACATTAAAATGCAATACACACAGAAACGAACTAAGCATTAGACAAGATCCGATGAGAATAACAAATATAACTTCAAAACTAAATACATGAATTTGGGATAGAAAAGTACCGTGACACGTCCTATGATAATGTGAATCCACACTCAAATATAAGAGGAAACAAACGACACAACAGAAACACAACGTTAAAATGTAAAACACACACAGAAACGAACTATAATATAACAATGGCCATATTCCTGACTTGGTACAAGACATTTTTTAAAAGAAAAAAATGGTGGGTTGAACCTGGTTTTGTGGCATGTCAAAACTCCCGCTAAAATGGCAATGTTAAATATAACATAAGAATGACAACATACCATTACAGGACTACAATACAAATAAATAGGAGAACATATTGGACAAAGAAACACACGAATAATAGCTAACAAAAGGCCCCAGGTTTAAAATTTAATACGCCAGAAGTGCGTTTGGTTCACACAAGACTTACTAGCGACGCTCAGATACAAAAGTTCGAAAGCTAAAACAAGTACAAAGTTAAACAGCAATTGGTCATTTTGCAAGGTCATATATCACCTAATCTTTTGTACAAGGTCATATGGCTTTATAATGAACTTAGTTGAAGTTACAATCAAACAACCTTAAAATGGAACATTTCAGGAACAGTAACTCCTATAAGATGACATTGGATTGTTTCAGACCTACATGTAGTGTAAAATATCTTTATTACAATAAATCAAACATTTTGCACTTGTTCTTTTATATATATATCTATCAAAGTGTTTGAGAAAATTCAAATATAGCAAAAGTCAAAATTTAGAACGTGACCTTGACCTTTGTCCTTGACTTAATTTTCGAAGTCAGGACCTGGGGACCTCAAATAAAAACGTTCTAGGGTTATATGGTTAATAGTGTATGAGTTGAAAACACATACGGACAAATTTATTTTGTAAAGGTAGATAACTCCTATAAAATTTCATCGAATCGCTTCGATCCAAATTAGTCAAAAATTCCGGAGGATGTAATGAACAATTTGTAAAAAGAATTTTGTCGATATCTTTTTTGTTACGAAGGAGATGAACTCTGATGATAAACAAGTGAATAGGGAGATATCTCTTACAAAGAAAATGATTCGGCTAAGCAGGGTGAAATTTAAAAGCGCATAAACTATACGATACAATATGAGAAATATTTAAGCGACATTTTGCGAAACAAACATTTATCGCAAGAACAAAATTTGGCGGAAGAAAAAAAATTAAAAAAAAAAATTTAAAAACCAATTGTTCAGAGAACAATTGAAGGTCTTTCCACCAAAAACCATGTTTTTTAAGAGATATAATTTGTTACTTCAGGTTTGAAAAATGTTACTTCCGATACTATTTGAATATTTACTTGACACTGATTCCAAAAATATCTGGTTCTATATACTTATATATTAATAAAGTTCAAAAATAGGTACTCAGCACTAGTTGAGGACCAAAAGTTCAAAAAAGTTGTGCCAAATACGGCTAGGGTTTTCTACTTGGGACAAGAACATCCTTAATATTTGGAATAATTTATACATTTGCAAACAGTAAAACAGTAAATTTTATAAAATGACTATATCAAAGATTTACATGATAAAACTGAAGTATTAACTAAATCAGAAAAAAACAAGATACAGTACATACACCAACATAAATATATGGTTTCTATAACAATATTTTTTAAATAAGAGAGATAATTTGTTACTTCAGGTTTGAAAAATGTCACTTCCGATACTATTTGAATATTTACTTTACACTGATTCCAAAAATATCTGTTTCTATATACTTTTATATTAATAATATATTAATAATGTTCAAAAATAGCTACTCAGCACTAGTTGAGGACCAAAAGTTCAAAAAAGTTGTACCAAATACGGCTAGGGTTTTCTGCTTGGGACAAGAACATCCTTATTATTCAGAATAGTTATACATTTGCAAACAGTAAATTTTATAAAATGACTATATCAAAGATTTTCATGATAAAACTGAAGTATTAACTAAATCAGAAAATAACAAGATACAGTACATACACCAACATATTCTAACACAGACACACTCAAGTTAGTCAAGGCCTCAACGCTAAAAGTGAGGTCACATTTGAAATTGTAAAAAAGCACAAAAAATGACGTCACATTTGAAATTCTAGTATAGCACACAAAAATGACGTCACATTTGAATGACTACATTTTTTCTCAAAAGTAAGATAGAATAAGGATTGATTTAAGATTATATTAGTACTATATACTGATATTACAAAAAAATTGCAATACTGTTTTATATCAAACTGAGGTAGCAATTAGACAATTAACTATATTATATAGCTATGTCCGGTTTATTATGAATCAAACTGCAAACGTAATACATCGTACAAATTACGTTGAACCGTATCAAATCAAATAAATGAAGGCGGTGATTAATTTTCTTTACCATAACACATGAATATAACAGAAAATTAAAAACGTCAAGACATTTGACAAATCCTATGAGAATTACAAATATAACATCAAAACCAAATAAATAAGTTTGGGACAGAAAAGTACCGTAACACGTCTTATAGCAACGCGAATTCACACTCAGTAAAACAGTCCCAATCGGAAATAAGTCACGTTCGGTAATTAAAAGATAAGACGATGTAATGACAAACCACAATCTAACATGTAGTAAATGTCTTTAGCTAGTTTGGACAAAGACACATAGTTTGAATCAACCAATTCGTGATGGTGTTCGTAAAATTTACGGAATGTCAATTTTAATCTGTCCTCCTCATAACAAAACATCATGAGAATGTAACGATTTTGTAAGTACTTATGAGCTAAGGGGTGAGGTCCATACACAATTAAAACAGTGTTTGGGAAAATATAGATTTTTACTATTTTACTTTTACAGTGATTCACAAAATATATAGCTTAAAGCTCAATGATGGTGTAACGAACAATTTGAAAGAAATTAAATGTTGTCGATATTATTTTTTGATTAATTTCTCTTGTTCCACAGACAATTTATAGTTAGCATGAATATTGCATCTACATAATATGTTCAAAATTGTAAGCAATGTAATATTTGTACTGTTTGTTTTTAGTGAGGGCCTCAAGGTAGATTAGCGAAGGCTAATTGAGTCACCCTCTTTAAATAAAGTCCTTACTTAATTACTTACTTACTTATTGTTGCGTAGAAGAGGCGCAAACAAATACAATTAAAAACAGTGTTTCTAGAACAAAACATGTATTATTTCAAGCTCGTTAATGGAGGTAAATCTAAAGATCAGTTATGCGTTTGTAACAGTCAGTTTCATTATTGTACTTATGCTAATTATGTAGCTTAAACAAACCGAACATAACCTATTTTACCTAGAAGCTTACAGTATATTTAAGAAATTAGTTGACTCAAATGTAACAGTTATTTGAAAATGTGTGTCCTTTAACCTAGGTCTACCTACTTTATGGTTAAAATTAAAAACTGTGATATAGCATATACTTACATGTAGTATTTATTTCAACATATTCGGAAACAACATTAATGCGCAAGAAAAAACGTGGTCTTCGTAGAACAAATAATAATAACTGAAAACCCATGTCAAACATGTATAGAAGTTAGCAATTTGTCTTAAACAAAGGGAAATGAATAACCACTTTTCAGTTTACTTAAGTCACTTCTGGCGTCAAATTATATGTAAATGTACACATTTTTTTTTTATACTTTTCGTCTTTAAATCAAACAAAAAAAAAAGAAATAATGTTTGGTTGAGAAAATGTCATTGATACTTTCATTTATAGTTCGCTTAAGTATTTGTTTTCCATGTTCCCTTCTTTGAAAAATGAATAATTTGCTACTACCGGTGTTGATAGTATTTCTTCCCGTGTCATATGAAAGGGTGAATGACTCCTATTTAATGCAACACGATCGCTTCGAAACTAATGAAAGAAATCTGCATCTCAATAAGCCAAAGGTGTATATCAGTTCTAAGACAGGTAAAAAATATCAGCTTGACAAAATAATAGAAAGTTGATTAAAATTGATCTTAAATAACCATTAAATACAATAATTCTAATTTATAATTTTTTATTAGCTTGCTATTTCACTAAAATTGCTTAAAATAGGCGGGAATTATGTTATAATTGATTTATTTTATGTTTAAAAATATTTCTGCCTAAATATACGTATTTGCTCCTGGTTAATTTGCAAAATTAAACATTTAGTTACCCAAAGGTAGCCTCAATGTTATTTTATTGGTTGAATTGTCTTGTCTCTCTTAGTGGGAATCTCTCTCACTGGTTTTAGTTATGAGGCCAAAATCTTTGAAAATCCAAAGCTTTTTAAAAATATGAAGAGCTATAAACCAAAACAGACAAAAAATATAGCCAACGCCGGGAAAGGAATCAGAGCTTTGCATTAGGGAGAAACATTCCTTAATTTTCAATAAGTTCTTAAATTTTAATACACGAAATCCGTATTTTTATGCCAGTACCGAAGTTCTGGCTACCTGCCTGGTGATCCCCTGTGGGAATATCAGTCCACCAGCAGAGGCATCTACCCAGCGACAGTAATAACACAAACGTTAAAAATATTTCTGCCCTAGATTAACATTTTGACAATCAATGTCTCTTCAGTGATGCTCGAGGTCAAAATATTTGAGAACCCAAAGCTTATTAAAATTTGAAATGATACAAAATAAAAAGAACGAAAAGTATGGTCAAAGCTATAAAGCCATAAACGATTACCTTAGACAGCTGTTGCACAAGAACATTAACGTACCAATTGCTTGTTACTCAACTTACACGAGACATACGATCCCTTATCCGACATTTCTCCTATTAGTCTTTGTTAAATTTGCTCTTTTCAAAATATTGTGCAGAATTCATCTTTGTTTCAAATACAGAAATACTTGACATAAGTGAAGTTTAATCCTATCCAGTATAATAGAAAAAAATCACATTCATTGCATATAAGAAAATAACCATCACTGGAAGTTAACCAATCAAATTTCTCCCCTTATTTAACCTATGTATAAGATTAAGTAACCATGTAACCTCAAGTTTACAAAATATTCTAAAGAAACCCCAATTAAAAAATATGGTGCTTTGAAATACCCAAGACATATGTTGATGACACAGAAATGTTTTACTGCAAAAAGATGTAGGATTAATTACCTACAACTTTCAAATTCAAAGGAATATTTTTTTTACCTATTTTCGTATACAGCCGGATGTTACGTACCATGATTTGGTGGTATTACACCTAAAGAAGACATTATTGATGCACAAGATGATTTTAGGAAAATGAATACCACTAATGCTCTTCTTTGTCTACTTTATAAGTCTCTCTTGGTCAATTTATACCTCTCATTTCCTGAAAATTACAACTTTTCAGGTCAATAAATAAAAATAGTGGGAAACTTTCACTCATTTATCATAGAAATGTTATAAAAAATTAGTAATTGAAGTATTCAAGCAGAATGAACAATCCATATAACAGTTTACTGTCTCCAAGGAGGTTTCAATAAATCCTTATGTAAACATTAAAATTACGTCGCGTTCCGGAGAGGGACATGAAAGGTTTCTCTTTTTAGTTAATAATTTGTTGTTACAGCATTAAAAATAATCTAATTTACTTATAAGTTATAACTATATATTCCTATTTTCGTATACAACCGGATGTGACGTTCCATGATTTGATGGTATTACACCTGCAATTTAAACATCACGCAAAGCAAAAACGAGGGGCCAACACTTACTGCCGTTTCGGATTATATTACTTTACCTCGGTCACCCCTTTGTGTTTAACAAATAGATAATATGCTATTTCGTTTAGTTTATACTCAAACAGTTTGCACTTGATAGATTGTTAAAAATTATAAATAATCAAAGTCATCTGTGCAAAGAATAATGCATTTCACTCGAACACACCAACCTCTTAAATTAGTTGTGAACAACATATAATTATCACAGAGCTGAGAGTGTGATAGAGCAGATTGTTACCTCAAGAAAACAAGCCAAGGTTGACAATGTTTTTTTCGAGGGGTACCATTCTACTCTATAACCCTTTCAGCTATGCATTTTTTAATGTTTTATACTGAATGGCCTATCATTATTGTCTTTTACAAATAAATGTTATTTAAAAATATTTTCTATGGCGTCACGTGCATAACAACGTTACGGGTATCAAGAAAATCAACAGAAATGAAGCAAGGTGTTTTAATTTTTATTTTGACAGTTTGTTAATAGAATCTGAGCCAAAGCGTCATTGTCCTTTACATTATCTTGGTCTGGACGAGAGGGTAACATTAAAAAGAAATGTCACCCGCTCAGCCATGTGATAGGGTAAATTAACACCCTCGTATCAGTCACTCAAAATATGGCATTTTAACGTAAAGCGTAATAATGCGATATGTTATTAGATGTAAAAAGATACATATCAATTGATTAATTAAAATATTGGATAACATTAACAGTACTTTATTTGTGATAAATATAACTTAGCAACATTTTTAAAAATATACATGTAAAGATTATATACTATAAGTTAAATAAAAAAATAAATTAACAGAAACAATGTTAACTCTGTAATCTATTCTAAAAAATATATATACGCCTTAATAACTCTGTCAGGATAGCAACCTATTCTCCTTTATCTTTTATAAAAATAGATAACTTTGATTTAAGACAGCTGTCCTCTGAGTATATATTCACGGGCCCTTTACTGAATGCTATCGGGTGTGACTGTAGATGTGGTCGTTCAACGTTTTAGTTGGCCTGTTGCAGACAATATCCAAATGGTAAACGTACTCAAGTGACGTATATCAATCAGTTTAACAAAAAACGAGCGTTAGTACTTTGAACTCAATCATTGTATTGCCCAGATAATCCAATACGGGGTTCAAAAAAACTTAAAAAACAATAAAAATCAATTTTACCTAATCATGTTCCAAAGTTATGTTTTATTTTTTCATGGAAATTTGTTGGGAAAAAGACAAAGCGAAGATAACATGTTTTTATATTTAAGAACAATATTGATAGAAGAAGCCTTCAGGAAATTATTTATTTCAATGTTATTTCCACTTCGAATATTTACTGTGACCAAATATTACCGTATTTAATCATAACATTAGTGCTGAAATCTTACTTGTACAGTATCCACTGTTTGCATAAAACCCATCCTGACATTTGTCACATACATTTGGGCTAATGCATGTTCCATGTCCCTGACTACTGCTGCTTCCGTCCCTGTAATACATTTTATCTGTAGGATTAAGCTGGTTACATCCTCCAAGTGGGGTAGGGTATCCGGCACACAAAGCTATAAAATTGAGCGATGATAATTTTGAATGTGTATTCGAAACAAACAAAAAACAAATTTCAAATCGCAAACAAATCAAGCAATCAGAAGAAATGGTAGGAAATATGATAAAGAAATTTTCTAATATTTATAAAGCAAACAAACAAAACTACTTCATATTGCCTTATTTATTACAAGTAAAACTATGGATTCTCATGTTAAATATAAACCCGTACCATATCTACAGTCTGTTGTATAATCCGAATATCCTACGCAACAATCTTCATAGCTTATTTGTCTGCAAAAAATAGAATGCAAAGTAGAGGCTTCATTGATCATGCATTATCCGCCTTGCAAATTGTACATACAACGAATACCTTGCAAGGAGAGTTTTTGTGATTTCTGTTTTTGTGATTTATGTGATTTATGACTGTGACGGTAAAATTATTTTCTTTATAATTAGTTTTAAACGCCGTAGTTTCTTTTCATCCATTAAGAGTGGCAAAATGAAAAACAAAGTTTTATTTCCTACATATTTTCCGTGAGACCAATCATTTAAGCCGTCAACAGACAATAGAATAGAAACATACGACTTTAATGTTCAAATCACCATTTCGAACACATGTTTATTTTCCTCTCAAAGGTTTACTCAGATTTTGGATCAACCAAATTTGACAATGCATTGATTCAACGGAAATGGTACCGGATTTGACGACATCTTTTGATTTGAACAAGTTTTTGTTACAACACAACACATCGCAGTTAAGTGTGAGACGGAATGAAATTTCAGTTAGCAGTATAGTTCATTATTTAAACACAATCTCTAATTATGACAAGAGACCGACACCAGAGAAAGGGGTTTTACCTATTCAAAATAAAATTATAATGTCCATTTTTTGAAATTGTTTTATTTAAAACATTAAACATTTGCAAAAAGTCTGCACTAACAACGAGATAAATTGGTGATGATTTATTAAGTTGGCAGAACCAATATGCTATGTCTGGTTAACTTTAAATTTATATAAATTGAAAATATATGAAGAAGTAAGTTGACCAACCAAACAAGTGGAAAATCAGCACCTACTGTAAATACAAATTCAATGTACGTAGAAATTCACATAATGGACTTTGATGACAAAACTTAATATAACTTTAATCATATAAATACTTTAGCGTAAAGAAATCGTCATCTTCGCTAGCCACGGGTTACGATCCACTTCCCTCATCTCCACCCTTTGCGGATTGAGATAGAATTTCGGAGACACGGTAATGATTTGTATTGGTTGCAGTCGAAACTTGCTGCATTTAATCAAAAAGCGCATATAACATGATCACGTGTAAATGTAGAAAGTTTATGTAAACAATTGGAACATGCTTATTGTGCAACAAATATTTACATCCCTAAACATACGACTATATATAGTGACAATTTGAATGTTTTAATCAAATAATAGAAGTTCCTGTGTATGTTTCTTGCACAATTGCATGAATGTCAACGTATATTTTCGTTTCCTGCTTTACCAAGTGTGTAGAATCTAGACGCTACCGTGTTTTTACCTCCAAATTGAAGTTCAAGTGCTACCATTGGTCAAGAATAATGTATTCGGAATGGGCGTGACTTAAATCAACCGATAGATGGCGCAACATTGTTATCATAAATGCCAAGGGTGGAGAGGAGGGACGTGGATCCTAATCCTTGGCTAGCGAAGATGAGAAATAGTAAAGCAAAATATTTGCTTAGGTCACATATCTTCATGTTAATTAGGAAATCAATATTAAATATTACTTAAATATTTAGGCAGATTTTAATCATTCATTACAAATAGTTAAAATATTCAAATCAGATATGAAATGTTTTTTTATATGAAAGTTATTATGAATTTTCTAAATTATGTAGAATTACGTGTCAATAAATTATATAAAAAAATAGGCGAAACAATATAGAATAGATATAAACCCTTTAAATTTCGGTACGGGTTGAATTTAAGAATCAGTTTGTCTATAATCGACACTTGACTGTTTTAAACGCAAGACCGTATACGGTATATATAAATTTATTCACAAGTGTACATTTCAATCTTATGTTATAATAATCGGATTATTGTCCTTCGGTCAAACTGAAATCTCTAATCTAGTTGGGTACTTGAAATAAAGAACCGTTATATTAAAGAATTAAGAAACATTTAAAACAAGAAATATTCAATTTAAAACTAAAACGAGAAATATTCAATCTAAAGCGAGAGTTCTTATAAAGCACATATGTGAATTATAGTAAAAGTTCCTAGCGTCACTTTTCTTCCTGTAATACAAACAATAATGGGGTGTTAAAATATCATATGAAGCAGAGACGACTGAATAGCACAAATGCATACAAATATGAAGGCTAAAGCAAGACCCCTCTTTTTGACGTATTGATATTCGAATTTATTCGGCAAAAGAATACTTATAAAACACCTCCTTTTACCTTCTTGATAGAGGGTTGCTGCTCACAAGGAAGCTATTAAACCAAAAGTTCCAAATGGTGAAGTTGAAATTATCCCTTCGTAAATTTTACGGACGCCATCACGAGTTGGTTGACCGTTATGGAATAACCGACTCACAAATGATATCGGATATGTTCCTAACGTCGTAACTACAAACCCTTTCCCTTTCATGAATGTGACCTAACGAATTAGACTGTTTACCGGATTTGTAATAACATAAGCAACACGACGGGTGCCACATGTGAATCTGCTTACCCTTCCGGAACACCTGAGATCACCCCTAGTTTTTGGTGGGGTTCGTATTGCTTATTCTTTAGTTTTTTATGTTGTGTCATGTGTTTTATTGTTTGTCTGTTTGTCTTCTTTCATTTTTAGCCAGGCGTTATCAGTTTATTTTGGATCTATGAGTTTGACTGTTCCTCTTGTATCTTTCGTCCCTCTTCTACCTTAAATATATTGCAAACATATCGTGAATTATGTACATTTTTTGTCTTTTTTATGTGATAACTGCTCAATTGAAATTTGTCGATATTATCATATGAAAAGTCATGATTTCTACATAATCAGATAACGTACTTAGAGTTAACACGTGACGTTAGCGCACTGTCTATACGCCCTTTTGTGTTTTTTGATACATAATGACGTGGCTCTATACTTATACATCCCGTCATTGTGTTAATGTGCTATTGTATTTTTTTGTACTTTTGTCCTTCATGTTTGCTTATGTGCTTTGTCTTTATGCCTTCTTGTGTTTCTATGTTCCTTTTTGTATATAGTGATTGATATTATAACACATTGTTGACTGCAGTTCCCCTATTTTGACATTTGTACCTATTATGCCTGTTTGTTTTGTTTACTCATTGTTGTCAATATAATTAAATTTGATGCGACTGTCTTGCAAGTCAGAGGTTTAGTTTGCTGTAAAACCAGGTTCAATCCATCTTTAGCTACAAAAGAAAATGCCTGTTCCAAGTCAGGAATATGACAGTTTTTATCCATTCGTTTGATGTGTTTAAGCTTTTGATTTTGCCATTTTATAAGGGACTTTCCGTTTTGAATTCCTCAGAGTTCAGTATTTTTTTAGTTTTAATTTCTTACATTGCACAATGCATGTTACTTTTGCTTATTTGTAAAAAAAAAAAAAGGTTTTATTAATGGTTGTTTCACTTAGTAAAAAAAGTAAACAAAAAAGAAAGACATACCTAGGGGATTATATAGTTATCAAAGGAAAAGAGGAAAGAGAAGGCAGCGGAGCTCCCCGGGTAGGTAGCCGCGGCTCTCTCTCTTCTTGTCGTCATCATTTAGACTCAGGTTATAATCTTAGTAGTTATTGTTGCTTACACTGTATGCCACTTAAATTAATAAATATGATGCTAAAAACAGCCTCGTTTGCTGAGTAGGCAAAAGAGTAGGGGTATTAAAAGGATTGTTCTTGACCTACAAAAATAAGTGCTGAGGACTATTTCATTTGCACAAAATGTTTTCAAATGCATAAAATCATAAAATAATTTAGGAATAAATACAAGCGCGATAACGTCAAACAATTACTAGAACGTCGGGTCGGAATATATGTTTTTTATGAGACGTGAATTAAGAAATACGGGAATTCATGCACTTTTTCATCCATATTTCCATAGCGCAAACATCGACATCGTACACAAGAAGGACACAACAAAATAATTGCAAAGGATTTTTATTAAGGTAGATCATAAGTAAATGTTTTTTGAGACAGAATTTTCTTATAATTTGACAAAATGAAGATTTTCCTATGCTTTTTCCAAAAATCTAATAAAAAGTATGGGTCACCGTGCTATTTTTCAAGATATGAGTCGCTGAAAATTGCCTAAATTTGGTTAGTTTGTTCATGAAAAAACACATAACCGTGCATAAAAAAAATTCTATGAGACAGAATTTTGAAATAAATTGTGAGAAGATAGGTTTTATAATATGTTTTAAGATAATAAAAAGAAAACATGGTGTCACCGAACTAGTTTTTTTGCCACAAGAAAAAATAAAAAATTTCCCTATTAGCCCAGTATAAATTTTGTGCTAAAAGAGTTATCTCCTCTTAAATAGCTCATTTGACAAAAAATGATTTAAAAAACCAAAAGGTTGATATTTGTTAAAATATTTTGAATAATAAAATAAATTAGCAAGTTTGCTTTATATAAATAAACAGTCTGACCATTAAATTGCAAATCTGTTTCCAAATTTGCTGATTTGGGCAAATAACTAGACCGATTTTGTACTGTGATTGTACAATCCAAGATGGCGGTATACCATGAATCTACCTTAAGGGCTACATACATATTCTCACAAAACATATTGTTGAATGTTTTCTTTGGTGTGCACATACTTTACCAGACCAAAGTTAATGTGAGACAGGGAAAATCATGAAACTAAAACAAAAATCAAAATGTTTGTCAGGGCTTTTGGAAATGTTTACTTGTCAACTAGGGTATTTTCTATCTTAGTAATTATCACCTTTTAACTTAGTTATGGTAGGGTAAGTTTTAAATTTGCACCGATATTTGTTGAATAAGAAGTCCATTTACCCATACTCATTTTCCTTCAACTCCCCAGTGAAGATATTTTCTGACAAAAGCTACAGTTCCTATCAAACTACGAGATCATTTTACTTTGTGAATTCAGAGAAGGTTCATATGTGTTTCCAATACAAATATGTTTGCCTCTAAATCAACATAACATGTGTAAATAAGTATTATTTGGGGGATCTATATAATCAGCTCTCTCTTTCCTAATAAATCATCTTGTAATTTCAGAGAAGGGTGTTTTTTAATGATGTGTTGAAATTTGTTGATAATAATAATGACATAATGCTTCCTTGCTCATGTTATTGATATAACCAATACAAAATGACAAACAATTGTTAATGATATGTTTTTTTTCACTTCTTATGTGCTTGTCTAAAGTCAAAGACAATCAAGTATGTGTCGTTGTTACTGTCTGTCATGATTGTTGTTCGTTTGTTATCAAAGTATATTAATGTTTTTTCTCAATTGAATTGCATCAAATTTTCTATCGATTAATCATTACTAAACGGCATTGGTTTCACTAATTGTTTTAAGGCTACTAGGTAAACTGCTGTTCTCCATATCCTTGTCATTTAGTCTTTGGTGAATAGTTGTCTCATTATCAATCGTATCACATTTCTGTATTTTTACATAGATACTGATATCTGATAGACAAATACCTTTTAATGATCTGAAGGATATTATTAGGTGAATTTGAAAACATCTTAAAACCATTTCAATCGAAATGCATCAAACCTACTAGTTTACTTGCAACATTTCTATATTAAGAATTAAGCAGATTATATAAACTTATATTTATTGTTTAATACTGATCAGACGACTTATGTTGCTGTTTTGTAGATTGTTTTATTTTGTTGTGTTCTCATTGATACCATTTCTCTTTTTACTTAACCCATGATATGCTCATTATTCGTATCTAGTGTATGTTATGAAACTACATTAAGCCTACTTGTAACAGTAATGCCAGTGATGTCCGGTAAGGTCCGAGTAATATCCACAGTAATGGTTTGAAGATAATTTGTAATAGTTGCAGAGCCTATTGTAAAAATAAAAAAATAATATAAGAAATTATTGTTTTTCTAAAGAAAAACAAAGGGTACAATTTGTTACTATAATCACTACATATATCAGATTTAAAATATTTCAAAAAATTACTCTTAACATACAAAAGTAAAAGGTTTAGTTTTCCTAGCAACAACATACATAATAACTACAACGACTTAAGGGCAGTAGATTAATTCTATCTTCTTTGGTATTTGTATTTGCATTTCAAATATTTGAATTAAAAAGTTGCTTTTATTACATAAATAGAAGCATTTTCAAAAGGCAACAATACATTACAACAAACACGTAACAGAAGTGCATATTATTCAAATATTATGTAGGTACCAATGTTTTTACTGTGAACTAAGTTCTTTTTTTCAATTTGTTTACAATATATTCAATACATTAAGAATAAAAAAAAACAAAAACAAAAAATTACGACAGTTTCTATCAGGCAAAACACTCTAAAAATATTACAATTCAATTAATCAATTATAAGATGTTTATCATTTAATACTGTAAAACATCCACTGTGAGTCACAATATGAAGCTCTTTGTTGTGTTAAAGTGTTCCGCTTATGGTTAAAATGTAGACATATATATAAATATACTTCTTTAAATGTGTTTTAAACAAATTAAAGCATACAACTAATGCTGACTATTAGATGTGTTTTATTGACTGGAAAAGAAATGACGTTTAATGAATGGCGCAAAATCTTTACTTGCATCTTCAATATACAGAGAAGATTCTTATAATTGTTTCTCATCTCAAAATCACTTAATTTGTCTTTGGTCAATGTAAGCATTCCCACGCATCCACAACATATTTATTTCTCAGATAACCTGCACATTTGTAATTTACTTCGGTAAAAGAAATGCATGAAAAATGTTCATGAGAATCAGTTGTCAGTTTTTTTAAAACAATAAATTTTACCAACCTGCATGAAATTAGATTAAAACTTTCATGTAATACCAGCAAACAAAAAAACAGTTTCATGTTTTCTTCCTATAATATACGAGAAAAACAAAGTATTATTAAAATTGTGATTTGATAATATGACAAGAAAGATTGTGACAAGAAAAAAATAATGATATACAAACACATTAAATAAAAAAAATAATGATATACAAACACATTAAATGAAAAAATAATGATATACAAACACATTAAATAACAAAACAATTCAATACGAAATAAGCGATAATACAAAAATACAAATTTTGGTTCGAACTTGTCTCTCCTCAAAACAAAAGGGTAAATATAGTCAGAATCGCATACTCAGACTTTGTAAAACGTCACCAGTGCCATAGCAGAAAGTTGATGAACCAGGGGTATGTCAAAGAACGTCTCGTAAATTTTATAAAAAAAAAAGTTCATCAGAAGGCACCTTGTTGATAAACGAAAATAATACACGATGGTATTGAAGTATAGATTCTGCGTATTGACGGTGTTTATCATCTTAATAACGTGTTATAGTGTTCTTTTATTTGTCTTTATTAATATTAATATTACTTTTACTGTTTGTAGATATAGGAAGATGTGGTGTGAGTGCCTATGAGACAACTCTCCATCCAAATAACAATTTATAAAAGTAAACCATTATAGGTCAATGTACGGCCTTCAGCACGGAGCCTTGGCTCACACCGAACACAAAGCTATAAAGGGCCTCGAAATTACTAGTGTAAAACAATTCAAACGGGAAAACCAACGGTCTTATCTATATAAAAAAACGAGAAACGAGAAACACGTATAAATTACATGAACAAACGACAACTACTGTACATCATATTCCTGACTTAGGACAGGTGCAAACATTTGGAGCGGGATTGAACGTTTTGATGGTATCAAACCTTCTCCAATTTCTGAAACAATAGCATAACATCACAACATAGAAAACAACACGATAAAATATCAATTGGTAGGCTTAACTCAATCAAAAAACGAAAATTAAGACACTATGAATGAATAAATTTTATCTGCGATACTAGTACCTGAATGCAAATGCACAGTTAATAAAGTATTAGGGACAAACGTTCAAGGCAAAAAGCAAACAAACAAGTCCAAACAAAGCCATGGCAAGACAAAGACGCGAAATATTCAACCCTTCGAAAATAATCACTTTTGAAAAAAAAAAACGGTTTTAATAATATCTACAGGTAAATGAAAAATAACTTTGTCGTTTTAGGTATACTACTTATGTGTATAAAATTCTTCCAAAACTTAGGAATGCCAAGACAGTTCTATCATATAAATACATAATAAACACTAGATACAAATTGGGGTTATTTGGTCTGTTTTTGGTGATATCATTTGACATGGCTGTGCACTTATGCATTCCGTCATTGTGTTGTTTGTATAATCTTTCAGTATTTGCTTTTGTGCTTTGTCCGTGTCAATTTTCGCGTTTCTTTGATATATTTAAAATAGCTCTGTGCTCAAACATCACACCATTATATTATTGTTCTAATACAATTGTTGTATTCGTGTCTTTCATATTTGCTATGCTTTGTCTATATGGTCTTTTGTATTTCTTTGATTCACAATGACGTGGCTCCTGTTAGAATAAATACATGATTAGCATATAGACAAGCAACACGACGACAAGACAATCTTCTAATTTACATATATTCTTTTCATACTTTGAACAACAAAATTATTTTATATCTCTACCTGTGTGACGTGTACATTCTGACGTCAAACACGCGATTCCACGTTAGAGTTAATGTTAATCTAACCATTTTGTCATAGCACTTAAAATCTTTCAAACCTTTATGGGTGGATTTAACATACATACAAAAAATACAAAAAATACCAAAGTGGTTAACCTTGATATCTGCCTTATTGTGCTTCTTTGTTAAATATTCTTTTGCTTTTATTGTGATTAAGATTACATCACAATGTTGACTGCTGCATCTTTACCTATTTTGTTTGTTTGTTTTGTATACGCATCGTTGTCAATATAATGGAATTTGATTCGACTGTCATACAAGTCAGAGGTTTTGCTAGCAATAAAACCAGATTCAATCCACCATTTATTACATAAGAAAATGCCTGTACCAAGTCAGGAATATGCTAGTTGTTATCCATTCGTTTGATGTGTTTGAGCTTTTGATTTTGTCATTTGATTATGGACTTTCCGTTTTGAATTTTCTTACGAGTATTTTTGTGATTTGACTTTCCACATGTGAAAATTGAATAATAGACAAAAAAGCGCTAACATCTACGTCATTTGATCTTTGGTGCTAAATTGTCAAATTGGCAATGATACCATGATATCCCCTGGAGTATGAGGATATTAGAGAGAAACCGCCATTAGAGGGCAGTAAATCACATATTACGGTGTCATCAAATGGATTTGGTAAAATAAATATTTTTGTATTTCTTGTAGAACTGATATTTTTCTCTGTTCAGAGTGTCTACCTCATTATCAATTGTTTAAAGAAAGAAATGTAGCAACATTCCAGCAGCGCCTGCTTTCGTCTTATATCTTCTAATTGATACGATATTCCCGGGCCTGCATTTTCTATAATGCTTTTCTTGATAGAGGGTTGCATCTCATAAGGAAGCTATTATACCAAGAGTTCCAAATAGTGAGGTTAAAATAATCCCTTCGTAATTTTACCGGCGCCATCACGAGTTGGTTGACCGTTATGGGATAACTGTTTCACAGAATATATTGCCACATGTGGAGCAGGATCTGCTTACCCTTCCGGAGCACCTGAGATCACCCCTAGTTTTTGGTGGGGTTCGTGTTGTTTATTCTTTAGTTTTCTATGTTGTGTCGTGTGTACTATTGTTTTTCTGTTTGTCTTTTTCATTTTTAGCCATGGCGTTGTCAGTTTGTTTTGGATTTATGAGTTTGACTGTCCCTTTGGTATCTTTCGTCCCTCTTTTGGATATGTTCCTTACGTCGAAACTACAATATCCTTCCCTTTTCATGAATGTGACCTACCGAAATAGACTATTTACCGTGTATGTAATAACATGAGCAAAACGACGGGTGCCACATGTGGAGCAGGGTCTGTTTACCTTTCCGGAGCAACTGAGATTATTCCCAGTTTTTGATGGGGTCCTGTTGCTTAGTCTTTTGTTTTCTATATTGTGTCTTGTGTACTATTTATTTGTCTGTTTGTCTTTTTCATTTTTAGCCGTGGTGTTGATAGTTTTATTTCCGAATAGCATATAATAATTAGACTATTGGTGAATATTTGTTTATCTTGCACGAGCTTGAAAAAGATAAAAGTCATCAATATTGGTCACCGTTTTCAATACCACGTATGAGGACAGAGACGTGATAAATAAGTAAAAATCATCAAATATCTATTTTCTCCGTTTAAAAAAAAGAATAGCATGGAATGCTTAGATAAGAAAAGTACATTAATTCACAGGACCAAGTGTTTGTACATTATCTGTGGAACACTAGCTATTGCATCAAGATTTCCTTCAAATTTGAAACTTGCACTCGATTTCAGATTTTTTGAATTCATGTTAGGTTATGTTGTTAACAAAGTTGTTCAAATACTCCGTTACAGGTAGCATATTGAAAGGAAAATTGGTTTGTCCCCTTTAATGTTATATTGCAAACATGAAAAGGTGGAATTTTGGACGGTGATTAATGCGAGACAATGGGAATGTGATTTTTATGTTAATTTGGTCCAAAAAGGATTTATGCTAGTTTTATTACACTCCCTTTGTTCCTCTCAAGGCATTGTGGAGCTTTTTCCCTGCGTGTATCCGTTCGGCCTTGTAAGCGCTTTTAAATGTAAACCTTTTGTCAGATTTTGATGAAATTTATATGTATTGTTTTTATCAGCAATGTCTTTGTCGAGTTTGAAAATCAGTGCTAATCAATTGTTTGATAAAGAGGTATATATATGCCTTTGGAATTGTCAGTTATATGAAAAATTGCATTGATTTGCGATCTCACTTATTTAAAAAAAAAAACAATTTTACCATTTTGTTTTTTATTAAATTGATATATAAAAGGTTTATATTAGAAGAAGTTGGAAATCAGTGCCTATCATTCAACTATCTTAAATAATTATATTGTAAGTGATTTCATGTGTACAATTCGTGTCAGTTTTTAATGAAATTTAAATGAAAAGTTTGAATTAGTAATGTATCGAACAAGTTCGAGTTTTAATGCCGATCATCTATTCTTCAAATTAATGCCCCTTAGAAATATCAATTATACGGAAAATTGCATTACAATCACTCCATTCCTCCAAGATATTTATAAAAAGTTTTATAGAACAGTAAAGCATTTAATTACCTATCTTAAAATGTGTTCATCACGGGGGACACTTTCATTACTTTATTTCAATTTTGCAATTTGAATAAATGAAGATCGATTATGTCAACATTATAATCCGAATTTTAATTCCTAAAAATGAGTCTCAAATGTTTCCATGATACATCACATTGCAAAAGACTCAACTATTGAATTTGGATTTTTTATAATACAATATGACATATGACAAGGATTACACTTTGCGTATAATGTCATGTAAGAGGGACGAAAGATACCAGAGGGACTGTCAAACTCATAAATCGAAAATAAACTGACGACGCCACGGCTAAAAATGAAAAAAGACAAACAATAGTACACATGAAACAACATAGAAAATTAAAGAACAAACAACACGAACCCTATCAAAAACTAGGGGTGATCTCAGGTGCTCCGGAAGGGTAAGCAGACCATGAACTATACATACTATACATACAATCTAGTCTAGTATATTTGCTAAAAGGCACAGACAATTTCATATTCTCTTTTGTGAATATGTCTTGATTTGCATGATGGATGGCGGATGATGCACGAGTAGAATCTAAACCAGTGAATGTGACAGTCTAACTCTAAGTTCAGGCAAATCGGCAAAACAGAATCTGCTTGTCCATCCGGAGCACCTGGGATCAATCCATTTGTTGTTTTGTTTAACAATCGTTTGTAGAGTTTTGTCGTGGTGTTGACAGTTGGTCACAGACTTATGAATTGTTTAATATCCATTGGGTACATTTCTACGAGAGGAAAATATTCCTGAATTTAATTGATTAAAAATAAGAAATACATCACTGAATAGACATTGAAAGTCAAAACACGAATCTGTTGCACAAGAGAAGCGAAAGAAACCAGAGAGACATTCAAACTCAAAAGTGAGAAAAAAATGACAACAAAATGGTTAAAAAAGTAAAAAGAAAACAAACAAATAAATAGCAGTACACAAAACACAATATAGAAAGCTAAAGACAGGGTAACATGTACAAAACTGGGGGTGATCACAACGGTTGGTACCATAAATATTATTATTGATGTTGCTTTTGTTTGGAATAGTAGAAAGACCGGAATATGGACCTTTCTTATTTATATGCATGTTCCCGTACTTTTTCGATGTCTTAATATGTATGTTATTACTTTACGTGTATTATTATATTATATATTTCTTTGTGCTGAGAATTCTTGCATTTGTTAGCAATGAATTCCTGTCACGTATTGGTGTCATTAAGGGGTATTTTAGCATTTCCATATAAAAGGTAGGTATTGATAGCCCTAAACATAAGCAACAGTGCTATTCACTTCTAGAAAGTCATTAATCGATTGAGATAAAACATATCCCGGTTACAAACTAAAACCAAGTGAAACATATCAGCTTCAAGACGTTTTTTCTTAATCGAAAAGTAAACATGGAACAGCGATATACTACTGTTGACTTTATTATTCACAGTAGAATGATTGATCAATATTGTCATGTATGACGATTGAAACGGGATTAGCCAGTGTTAACCATTTAAAATGAATAAATTCGATACCTGTATTTAAACTCAACCTAATTAGGCAGTACTGTACTAATAATGACAAAAATAAAGGAATGTGGTATATTGCCAAAAGGACATCAATACACCAAAAACAGTAGAGCTTATTTTGTATGAATACTTTTTAACATGCATGTGTATCATTAATGAGCAATGAGCAAACCCAATATGTAAAGTAAGCTTTAATAAATCTGTAATGACAAAATATGAAAAAAATCAAACCCTTTAACCTTTAGCTTTTCTATGCTGAAACAATACTCAAATCAAAAATAATAATTAATTAAATTAAAAAAGCAACTCCAGAAATACAAATTATTGACTTTGGATTGGTGCATACAAATTGATGTAGTGTGCGTTTTAACCTTTGCGATTCTGGAACAGAATCGATCTGCAGAGCACAAGAAGTAAATAAAAAAAAATCGATTCATGCCTAAATCGGGTGCAAGGAAAGACGGTTAATAATAAATAGTAGTTATGTTTTTTCTAAAATGTTATACGAGTGTTTTGATTGGTTTTCCAATCAAGATTTTTTAGTACTTAACAATTATACGAATACGAACTTGTTTGTAAGGTACAGCCCGTAACAGAGAAGTGATCGAATTGATGTTTCTTTACCGTCAAAATTAGCTACGTTATCGACAAACCTAATTGAGTAGTGACCGAACTATTGGTTCTTTAACGTTAAAAAGATTGACAATGCTGACAAACTTTCAAGTTTAATACTGATAATATTGAAAATAATTCTAATAATATGAAACAAAATATGTCCATGCACCTTCAAAGTCAGAACAGAAAACAAAGATTTATGGAAGGACGTCTTGATAGTATTATTTCCTTTACAATTTTACCCAAAACTAAAAGAAATATACTGGTAAAAAAGTAAAAAGGTGTTTGAAAGGAATGAAGTCCTTTATTTTTTCGGACTACAATGTGTCCTCGTAGTGAACACACCCGACTACGCGTGCAGTAAAAAGTGTACTCTTACGTCGGATACCGGGCAGTTTCTTTGTTATATCTGTACTTTATCAAATACATGTACATGTTAATATTTACTTAATATTAAATTGGTAAAAACTATTGCTGAAAGCCTGTTCAGGGTTTCTTTCTTGTGTATGATTATATAATTTTTCACATGCCTGAACTCATTGACGATAATGTAAGGTGCTCTATCAGACAAAAATGGATTTCTAGTTCGGGTTTGAAAAAGAAATTTCGTCTTTTCTTAAGCCTGTTTTGTACATTTAGTTTAACAGATATGATCCAATGGAAATTTTCACATGGAACCTTCGGTAAATAGGAAAATGAAAAGGTATGGGATAATTTACAGAGAGACCACACTCCATCCATGAGAAAAACGGAGGGAATTTAAAAATCTAGAGGTCTCCACAAGGCTTTCAACAAGGGTGGAATCTCACTCCTTCTGAAAAGCTCTAAATCGCCCCAACGTGTACATACATTTGGTCATCAAGAGATTCTGGTTTCTCTTTTTGTGTCTCATAAACATTCAATTCGGATTTGAATTTAATTTACTGAAACATTTCCGTACATTAAATCTTAGGACGGTCAGAACATTTTAAGGACGCAACAGATCGAAGTACAATTTTAAGTAGTACATAGATGTGCAATAATTCAGCTTCCTGTACATGTTCATGAAGTTCTAAATTTTGAATGTTGATTTCTTAAAAAAAAAACACCTTTTTTTACAATAATAAATCTCAAAATGTCCGTTAAAAAGGAAAAAGTTTGAGCATGAAAAATCACATATCTAAGAAAAGCAGTCGTTTAATTGATTATAAGAAAGTTTCAGTATATCATGTCAAATTTCTTTAATTTGAGGGTTTTCCTTTAGTTACAAATGTAGCTCCATGTCTGATGGTGAAATAAAAATGAATGTCTCAGAAAGTGGTGAATTAGTTTCCATAAATGACAGATGAATCGGGCCAAGCTTAGTAACTTACAGTAAACATGCAGACTACTGTAACATTGACGCACGCGTAGAACTGTTTAAAAGATTTATGTTTATGAACAAAAATTTATATACACCTTCATTTATAAATTTCATAGCGCGTCGTCACAATAATGAGTTATTAAAACAAATCTATAACCAGCAGATCTATACTTCTATAAAAAAAAGTATTCTTGTACAAAAGGGTATTTATTATAAAATGGTCCTAACAATAGAATAGATAGTTTACCACAGAAATCTTAAACGGAAGTTTCGACAATTTTAAACAGAAGAGATTTGAAAATAAATTTAACTTAAAATGAACACTGAAATAATTTTAATACCTCGAAGGTGAAAAGAATAAACCAACAATCTCAATCTTTAAAAGTGTCTTCATTGCACTAACCGACGAGTTCATGTTTACAGTAGAAACAGTGGATTTGACTCCATTAAATTCATTATCATTGTAGTCATGAATATTTATCGCTTATATTAAATTGATAACGATTTTATCGACGGGTCGCACCAACTAAGATCAGTTACATGTAACATGATCTCGTCGATTCGCACGACGAAGCCATATGACAGAACACATATTCAAGATTATGTATTTTTGTTTTCGTCAGTTCGAAAGTATTTGATCATTTCAACTCCTTTGTATTTCATAATATGTGTCATGAACAAAGACATATGTTCGATTGAATAATGATTTCCTCGTAACAAATGATAGAAATTTCGGAGATCCCGTATTTGATCCTTTACCGTTAAAATGCCAATGCCAATGACAGAGGTTGATTATAAAAAACGTTTTACTGTGTTAAAAAAACTTCGACTTAAACAATGAAAATTTACACGTTGGACATGAAATATTTTGTCGATGAAGAAAATTAAATTATATCACTTCTGAAATAGGTTTGTCAAAAACGTAACTTATTCTGACGGTAAAGAAACGCAATTTCGATCACTACTCTGTTACGGGCTGTATAATGATGTCGAAAGTTTCATTATTACTATGATGACATGAAGGCACAATATAGGCAATCGATATCACATCTGACAATCGACAATCTTATACAACAATTAGCAAACTACAATTGCACAAACGAAACTTAACCTTTGTCAGAATATGTTCGACATAGTGTTTAATACATAACTATAAGTTAACTAGTGTAATCTTATATTTCATGAAACCACCTTGAACACGAATGTCATTCATAACGATTGATGAAACTGTAAAAAATATGATATTGGTGTTTATTTCCCACTTCTGTATATATAGTACATTTTGTATTGCATTCTTTATATACAGAACGTTACTTTGTATCTTTTCAATTTGACAGTCATCCGTGACCCAGTGATGTGTTTGAGTATTTTTTGCCGTTTTACTAGAGATTTTCCGTTTTGAATTTCCCACAAAGTTCGGTATGTTTTTTATTTTATTCATTTTTATTTAAGTAACTTAACCATGCTTTAGAGACTTCCAGTTTCTGCAAATGAAATTTTTGTATGAACTCTTTCCAGATGTTTGAATTAAAATACATACGTAATTAAAGGTCGGCCGTTTTTGTTTCTTACTCAGTTGAATATGCTTATACATCTAGACGATACGCAAAAACGTAAACATTACAACTTGATTACTTACCTTAAAATTAAAATTTTAGAAATTCTTAATTTTACCTCTTTTCGTTATATCTTATATTAAGTTTCCTTCAAACCTTTCGTTAACTGAAGCATAGAAAGAAATAGCCAATCAATTTAAAAGACGCATTGATCAGGAAAAAAATTAAGTCCTGACAAGGAAGTTGTTGAAATACACTTATAACAGTTTTAAATTGACTTCACAATGTATTATTCATCATCCTCATATAGTGTTGGTTCACTGCCTTTACTTTGTTCAATTGTTTCGATTACGTAATGTACACCCTGTCTTATCAATTCAAAGCTGTTTGTTGTAAATTACATAATTCTATATATTATTTTGGTTCAGATTTTGGTTCATTTCATATTCTACTTGTCTAAAAATACGTTGAAACCTTTTTTCAATATTTGCTGAACAACAAACTTAACTGAATTTAATTATATCTATTTTATAAAGTTTAGGTACTGCGTTTTATATCAACTTTATAACGTGATACAGTTCCCTTTGTTTGTCCTTGTATATTTTAACTGTTTAGTTCATTTTTAATAATATACTTATGCGTGGTTCGGTATTTATACATTCAACCATGAAGTCATTGTGCTAATGTCAATTTTGTATTCTTACCTTTCACTTTCATTTGTGCTCATGTACTAAGCTGTATGTCATTTTGTGTTTCTTTGTTGAAACGTTTATTTGTTTTATAGTGATTTTGATGATATTACAATGGTGATGTTTACGATAATTTTTTTATTCTCCTTTTATACAAATGAGACAATTCTCCATAAAAGACCAATTAACACACAAATTAACAACTATATTTCAACATACGGCTTTCAACAATGAGAAGAGATTATAGATTAAATCCGACCACCAGGAAGACGGATTAATACTAAGGGAAACCTTGTTTCCGAATCCCTTAGTATTACTGTATCACTGTATTTATATGTGTATGTCATGTACATGATTTTTTTAAATGCAATATGTTCCGTCTGTCATACGAATGAGGGGTTTAGCTAGCTTTACAATCAGGTTTGCCCTGGCGTGTTGGATTATAGACCTGGTTCCTTTTGATAGCTATTATTCGTTTGTTTCTCTGTCCTATATGTTCTCCCATTTATTTGTTTTGTAGTCCTGTCATGTAATGTTGTCATTTTAATGTTCTATTTAGCATTGCCATAAAAGGGGAGGTTTCGCTAGCCACAAAACCAGGTTCAATCCAACATTTGTTTTCTTAAAATGTCCTGTACAAATCATAAAAATGGTTATTGTTATATAGTAGTTCGTTTCTGTGTGTGTTACATTTAAGTGTTGTGTTTCTGTCGTAGTTCTCCTCTTATATCTGATGTTTCTCTAAATTTAGTTACCAGGATTTTTTTTTTCTCAATCAATTTATGAATTTCGAACAGCGGTATACTGCTGTTGCCTTTATTAATTAATCTTGAAAGGACTTTCTATTTTAAAGTTCACTTGGAGTTCGGTAGTTTTGCTATTTCATTTATTTCTGCTCATTTATCCAAACTCTTTCCTGATCATCCCTTTATTATTCATTTCATCTTATATTTTGTCGAATCACTAGATATTTTGATTTGCCATGATTATAATCCAACTGTCGTGAGTGTTGGCCCAATAAGATAAATGTCTTATTCGTGATATCGTTCTTTGTGCTCATTAAAGCATTGTTTTAATGGATGCTTTTGCTTACAAACTTGTTGGAGGTCACAAATTGAATTTTCTACAATGGAATGTAAAGTAATTCTATATTTTAGAGGCATTTACAAACAGGTTTTTAGCTGTTTGATATCCTTGTGTTGAATGGGCAGCATGTATGTCGTTTGCAACCCCTAGACCCCAATTCTCTAAAAAAAAAAGAATTATTGGTTTATATTCTTTAGCTCAATTAGTCGACATTTTTGTTGCCCGAAAGCTATATGAGGGATTGTAAAAGGTATTGAGTATTTAGGAATTATCTTCGAATGATTTTAAATGCATTTGAATGAAATTAAAGCTATTTTGCCACATGTGGAGCAGAATCTGCTTACCCTTCCTGAGTAACTGAGATCACCCCTAGGTTTTGATGGGGCTCTTGGTGCTCAGTCTTTAGCTTTGTATATGCTTCTTGTTTACTTTTATTTGTCTGTTTGTCTTTTTTTTTCTTCATATTTACCCATGGCGTTGTCAGGTTTTTTCTATTTATTAGTTTGACTATTCCTCTAGTATATGTTGTCCCTCTTTTATAACAGCTGAGTGGTAAATAAGAAAATAAGTACACATGTGTCAGTTTTTGAATTTGTTTGATATATGACTTTGAAGATAACGGATATAAAATAACCTGTAAATATGAGCAATGTTAAACGAAAGGATTATCAGATTCCCATATTGCATTCTTAAAGACATATATGTCAATACAATATTATTTAATCTTATTTGTGTAAAATTTTGTTTTATTGTATGTTGGGTTAAAAAACGGTGATGTAAAGGTAATGTCTCAAATAAAACATGTATGCTAAACAGTACTCCAAGCGACACAGTCTAGACAAAGATCATTAAATATACTTTATGAATTTTAAAGAAGAAAAAACGTCTTCAACCTATCTATTTAAAGAAAAATAGTCAAGTTTTTATTATATAAGGTAGGTTTTAACTTTATAATGCTGTAATTGTCTCTTCTAAATTAAACATTTAAGACTAACGAATTTCGGATTGAAAAAAAAATAAATATTTTTTTGATAATGTATATAATAATAATTGTATATGCGGACACTCTAAATACTAGTAGATATTCACGAATACAGAATACTGTGATATTATATATATATATATATATATATATATACCAAGCCCTGTGTTAGGGTTCAGCAATAGTTTTTTTATCACGTCTTTCTGATTTTCAATATTTTAGAAACCTTACCCTATGTAGTAATGTTAAGAAAATGTACATCAAATGCAATACAAATTATACTTAATTATGGAGTCAAGATAATTGAAATAGTGTTTGATGTCGAACAGTAGAGGTTAATGTTTATCCACAATGATTTGTCTTCACGTCTTTAATTGACTGAACTTTTTTTATACCTCCTCAGATAAATAAGAGGCAAAAGTGGTTTATTGATCTCACCAAACAACTAAGATTAAACAAATCCATTTTAAAAACAAAATTTGAGGGATTTTCGAATAAAGCGAGACATGTTGCGTTGACACAGTAAGCGTTATAAAAGAATCACCCTTCCAACACACAAACTGATTGTCAGAACTACGAGTAGGACACAGTCGTTGGATTTCCAGATCAGATGATGTTCTGTTGTTTAATGATATAAGAGCACGAAATATATTGCTAGTTGGTTGATACACAGCCACGGTGTATCCGTAAATTGACTATACGACAGTGTTTTTTTTATAATTCATAGTATAAGATACTAATTTTGCAGGCTATTATTTGATAGAAACCTAAAAGATCATATGAACATGATCCTTTATCGGTTTAATTGTTTTATTCAATTGTCATGGCTTTTATCTTACCTCCTATACATTTCTAGGAATATGATTGGTTAAAAGCGTCCGCATGGAGACCGTGTATATTCCATATTACGTAAGAAGGGAGGCGGGGCTTATTTCAATACACGGTTAGAAGTTGATATACGACTTTAGCACTATTTAATTATTTAAATGTATTGAAATTTCTGTTTACTCTATAATATCACTGGTTAAACAATTACTAATATACAGGAATACCCGGCTGAATGCTGTGAGTCGAGTAATTTGTTCAACAGCAGAGAAATGTGCAATAATTTTGTAATATCAAGGTTGTTGATATTAAATTGTTATCGTTGACATTTTTTGTGCAGACCAATGAAGGTAGATTCTTGAAATTGAAAACTTGATCACTTCGAACGCTTTCATGTCAAAATAAGAAGATGTGGCAAAATGATTGAAAATGAAACAACTCTGGTCTAAATTCAATAAATAAAGATAGTTGGTAAGATAAATTCGTTACATAGTGTGTGAGTGACCTATAACGATATATACGGGGTCAGTTAAAAAACGTATGTGGTTCGAGCTCGCTCTCACAACATATGGAATTTACTGACCCCGTATATATCGTATTAGGTCACTAACACACTACGTAAGTAATAGTATCAATATACGATCCTTTGTAATTTTCCAACATTTTGAAAAATATAAAGGTAAACATTTTTATATGATGAATAATATAAAATAACTTTCAGAAGAGCCTGTACAGAAGTTTAACTAAACGTCACGGAAAGTAGTGGAGTTATTACATGGAGCAATTTCTTTTATATGAAAGCTCTTTGTAATGGGAAACCAACTCCTCTTGGATAGTGCTCTGAAAAAAACCCTTGAGATACAATCAAGTATAGCGGTGGAGGAAGAAGAAATGAAGGAGGAGGGGCATGTATATCACCTGGTCTATGTGCAGACTGTGAAGACGGATTTTAAGTTGATGGAGCACTTTGTACTAGTAAGAGCATGTTAACTGTTTAAAGTTTATATGCCCATTTAATGTCGTGCAATATTTGAAAGCTAAAAGTGACTATGTAGTTCAATATCAAATATTATCAATACACCCATGTAGTGATACAGATAGATTTTCAAGTATTCCAATTAACATGCGTGACTTATTCCCACCTGACTCATATAAAATATTTTGTATTGCATAATGCTTATATTTATCTACATCAAATATTTCAATAATAGATATGTAAACTGATTTATTATTTAAAAGGGAAACTTAGTTACACAATTAATACCGGCATTACTTATTTATGAAAAAAAATCAGGACCACCAACAATAAGGCATTAGCAGCCCACGACAACCACCAACATGTTTATATTTCTAACAATTTATTGTGCAGAAGAATGACTACAAATTATTGAATCTATCAATTTCATACCTGGAAAATGCATGCAGAATGTTAACCTTGCAATAGACCAAAATAACCCCCAGAGAATTGTTGAAGGAGTCCACGTGTATTGAATAGTGTTTTGTCTTTAGAAATCATAATGTATAACACTCTAATTTCTAGTACCACATGAAATCATTAGTTTATGTTGTTGTCAATTGCAAAAATGTTTTTCACTTTCGAAACATTCGTTCTATAGCTGAACGATCTTATGGACAATGTACTATGTAATGCATACAGTAAAAATGTCTATGAAATCGTCTCCTGTTAATTCAACTCGGTTGATACCTCTGTTGATGGATTTGATTGTTAGTCTCCTATGGTATAACATGTACTTAGAAGACAGACATCATTAATGTTAAACCACAATCTAATACGTGGTTTACATTTCGTTTGTTAGTTTAAAAACAAACACATCGTATAGATCAACCAATGTATGATAGTTTCCATAAAATTTATGGAGTGTCATTTTTAATCTAAGTCTGTTTGAGCAGTTTCTTCGTAAGAAGCTAATCCTGTATATGAAGTTCGTAGAGTGTGAACAAGCACTTGCATAACGTATATCAATTGAGACAAACAAACACCATAAGACGGAGCAGATGATGCATGTATGCTACTGCTGAGAACTGAAAAATTGATAAGTGGAAAGGTGAAATCATCCCGTTTGTCATAGATTTTAGTGTAAAGTCATCCATCTGTGTCAATATTAAAGAAAATATCAAGGAATGAAGCAGTACTTCTTGATTCAGTAGTACCCTCAATTTCAAGTTCAATGGGATATAAGAGATGCATGTACTGACTAAAATATTGGTTATTCAGTGATCGCATCAAAATATCTAAAAGTGAAGTTAAAGAATTACGCAAGGAGCTTTTTTATCTTTTAGAAGGTTCATACAGGTACACAAACAAATCCGCCAGAAGAGGTGCAGAATTAGTACCCATTGGATAGCGGACTTTCTGTTGAACTATCAATCTTCCAAACTTAATATATAAATTGTTGATTAAAAAGTACAGTGTATCGATAATATCATATTCCTAGTATTTTCTGGTAGAATCAGTGGGGTTCTTCACAGAATAAGAATTATTATAACTCAAAACAAGAAATTCATAATTACGATACTCGTTTTTATCAAATATGCTCAGTCAAAGGAGATGGTGAAAATCTTTCGATTGAGCATGGGGAATAGTAGTGTTAAACGTAGAAAAATCAAAAGATAGTGATCTGAGATTTAGCAGTAGATCATAAGAATTGTTGAGAATCCACATCTGATTGAATATATCTCATCCTAATATTTTTAAACGCAATCTTTTACTGTAGAAAATATGCTAAAGTATTAGTTAGCACTTTAGTAAGATGTTTAGTCGAACATCTTGATGATCCAGCTATGTATCGTTCTTTGTACGGAGTTTTGTGAGGTTTTGGTATGCTGATTATAATTACAGCAGATTTTTTTCGTTTTCGTTGTTGTGCATAACAAAAGAAAGAAGGAGGACAGACGTGTGATACTGTAAAATTTATTTTACCTTCTTTACGTTTGATTGAACACATTTTGTTGCCGAGTCGTATTGAATAGTATTTATCTCCGCCATTTTCCTGTACATGTTCAGTGATATTGGATGTCTTCTAAACTTCAAAATGAAATTAGATACCCTGTTCTATACCGTAAAAAATAGATGCTGTTTTATACCCGGGTTCAAGACTTATATTAAACAATTAAAAAAGTTTTGTCTAAAATAAAACCTGTTCTCATAACAAGCAGGACATAAAAAGGGACCCTTTTCTAACCAGCAGGGCATGCAAAAGCGACCCTGTTTTTCGGTTCACTCATACCACTGATAATATCGGAAATAGCACACCGCGTGAAACCTACAGTTTTCCTTTGAATTATTGGCTTCCCAGACAAAATCCGATCATCGATCGCAATTCGCATCGGGTCTGTCATCGAAATATACTATATCTTATTGTACGTGTTATGCACATGCCTACCTCAATGATCATGCTTCTATTTTATTGTTTACAAAGGTGACCATCGGTAAACTTCGGGTAAATAATTAGGCTAAATAGCTGCCATTTTTCACACGAGTGAAATTTTTTTTGCGATTATACGATATGGATGCCTAAAACATTATAAAATCGTACACAGGAGAACTTTATGATATATAACATTATATACATTGATACAATAATTGGATTAAATTTATTTTTCACGGGTCACTCATTTCATATGACTTTAAACTGAGACTAGGGTTTACTTTAACACATTTTGTTATAATAGTAGTCTCAGCTTTGAACAATAATCACTATTCATGCTATCTAGACTATTTACAAGATATATTTTCAACTACTTTTTAAAAATGAATAAGATTTAAGAATTCTTTTAAAAAACGTAATATATTGAACAAAGATATTGGAAGCTGAGAAATTGGATATACACATCATATAATTTTATGTCCGAGAAAAGCAAATTATAGATTTTTTGGCAAAATCTGAGACAACCTCTCGAGGGAACAAAGCACTGTACGCCTGCTGTATTGTTGGACAGCAAAGGGCTACTTCTTTCCAATCATTACAAGTGCTACACCCATTTGATAGAAAAATTCTTTGTAGGTGTGCCAAAGGTAGAACAAACGAGCAAGGATGCAATTGGCTAAACAAAAACATTAAAGGCAAGATCAAACGCCATGGAAACCTGCACATTTACGTCTGGTTATGAACGTGCAACTTGACCACAAGGAATAAAAACCGTTCTCATTTAAAATCCAAAAAGATAGATATATCACAGACTGTTGTTGCATTGCTGCAAAATGATTGCACCACTATTCAAGATCATCCTAATTGCAAGCTTATATTGCTAGAGATTCCGATCTATTCAATCTATTAATACAACAAAGCTGCAAAACATCCAAATGCTGAAAAAACAAAAAGAGCAGGACAAAAAACTACATACACAAATAGGTCAAATTAATGACATTCTTACAAACATAAACCGCAGCAAGTTAGGTAGTCACTCACCACATTTCAGTCATCATCTATATACAAAGAAACAAGTTAAAAGGGGGAAAACAAACAAGTAAAGAAATACTACTACTTTAATTTATATGCTGACGGGGTACATCCAAAACAACATCTGGCCAAAGTCTGGCTCATTGCAATTGGAGAATTAATACAAAAGGATTGCTGGTTCTTATAAAATTAATCAACTCTTTTATGTAAGTACGCAGAAGGCATGGAATGTCCAAGTCACGCTGCTGCTGCATAGGAAAACAAATAGAAGTCGTATCAACTTGAGTGATATGAATTAACATTATTTGTTTGTATGTATACAAAGTGATGGTAAGGCTTGGCATTGGGGGGTTATGGCTCAAATCCTTTAGAATTTAAGGTCAAAAACATTCAGACTTCAATAATTATGCTGGTTTCTTTAACGACATTGCTAGAATTTGTGATTGTAGAAGTAAACTTTACAGGAGTTAAAGAAGAAAATGAAAACACATTCCGCCCAGATATCAACCTGATGGAAGCAAAAGTTACGTACAAAATGTAGTTTTGTCTACTGATTTTAAAGTCTAAGCAGAATTCATACCAACTAAAAGTGTAATCAGAAAGATTGTGAGGCTTTTAAATTGAATATGTTTAGCAGGATGAAACAGTTGATCATGTTACTCATGAAAGGGGCTGTTTCTTATACTAGTTAACTTTTATTTAGGTCAACAATTCATATTTTTATTCAGCATTATTCTACACAATCTGTTGAAGACTAAATACATTTTAACTTCTTATTACATTTTGTTTAAATTCATGAATATCATTTTTATGTTGTATTCATACATATTAAATAAGGATATTTATGATTAAATACATCAAAACCAAATAAAGATTTGAAACCATTAATTGGTTTGGCATGAATATAATGTTATTATGTATGATCGTACAACAAGACAAAATAAATATTTTATAAAAGTACCATGTCATGTACACATTATATATAAAATATAGACATATATAACAGATAAACAACAGTCTACAGATAAGCCATCCTGGAAAGAATTATGAGAGACTGATTAAAAGCACATATACAATAAACCAAATATATATAATAGTCAATGATAGCCATTATATCTGTGATTACACTAATATATATACAAGCTTTAAACCTATGTGTTGCATAGGTCACATGTTTATAAATAACAAAAATTTACAAAAGACTATATCAAAAATTTGAACTCCAATGTAAAAAAAAAAAGGGAAGTCCATAAAAACTGACCAAAATCAAATATTGGACTTGGAACAAGTTGTATACAACTGTCATATTCCGGACTTGAAAATGTATTTATCGGAGGAAAATGGTGGGTTAGTTCTAGTTTTAGCTAGCTAAACCATTCTAAGTGTATGCTAGTTGTTTAAAGTTCCATTAAATTGACAAAATGGGATAAGCAACCCGAACATGACTTGATAGGGTTATTTTATCAATAATTGGGATCGGGGGCAAATCTGTTTTAAAATCTATCACAGACTAACATTAGATCTAACAATAAGCAATGTTACATAAAAAAATGTTGTCCATGGTGTATTTATTGTAATTTTATGTAATCCAAAGACATTTGAAACTTCTTATTTTAAAAGTCATCTTGTCTGACTCCATTTTCTTTAAAAATGAAACAAACTATACCGGTACAAAACAAATGAAAACCGTTTAGATAACATGTACATGTTTAGTTATTTAAACGCTACATATATTGATGTTCAAAATATGAACAGGTAGTCAATAAAAATGATAAATTTGTCACTCAGCGTATTAACACTTTTTGAAGGCAAACTTTTTTAAAATAAGATACAAGAGTGTACATATCACCAGCTGTTATCGATATGACTAAGATTGCTAACACAATTCCACCAACTGCACCCATTGCTCTGGAAGACGATCTGGAATCGTTGGCACTGGTTAACCGTCTAGTGAATGAGGAAAGCTGTTTCTTATCTAATGTCAATGTGTTTGTTATGTTTTTAATCCATTCATTAATATCACTGTTATTCAATGGTGTATATTCACTTATTGTATTGCTGCATGGACATTCGCATGATGTTTGATTACTAAACACTACAATAAAAAAATTTTAAAAATATCAGCAAAAAGTTTTTTTTTTTTTTTTTAAACATCATTCTATAGATGAAGTGATGTTTCAAGCCGATAAACTAAATTGTACAATCGGCACAATAACGTGCTCATCTGATAATTATAGTTTACCTGACTTAGCGCAAGATCGACATGCTGGGCGAACCAGAAACATGAGTACGATTACGAGCCGACAAGCATGTTGTTACCCATGAATATTGCTAATAAGAAGAGAAGCAGCAAATACAACTTTTGAAAATCTTTGATTAGTTTAACCTTGTATTGAGCCCTCACACTTGTCGCAACTGAAGCAAATAAGATACCACGAGACAACCAAGGCAATTTGAATAAAAAGTAAAATAACAAAAATTCCAAACGCAAAACGGAAAGTAATTAAAAGGGAAAAATCAAAGCCCAAACACATCAACTATGGAAAACTGTCATTTTCCTATTAGAACTTGAATAGGCATTTCCTTGTGTAGAAAGTGGAGTTTGTAGCTAGTTAGATTGTTGATTGGTAGATCTTGATTTAGACTGCCTTTTTATGAGTATATTTTGCGATAATCATATTATATTGACAGCAATGTGTGAACTAAACAATCAGAATGTTGAATGTTGAAAGACGAATGTTGAATGTGAGCGATATGAGCGTCACTGATAAGTCTTATGTAGACAAAACGAGCATCTTGCGTACTTAATTATAATCCTGGAACATTTGATAACTACTGAATTTTGTATGACAGTCGCATACAAAAAAATCGGACATAATATGTCAAAAATATCAAATATAGGATACAGCAGTCAACATTGTGTTATAACTCAATCACTATAAAAACAAACAAATAAGTCAACAAAGAAAAACAAAATGGCATATAGACAAGTAAAACTGAAAGACGATAATATAATAGAGCATAGTACAATAACACAATGACGGGATGTATAAGAATACACGCCAAAGGGATATTATCAAAAATGGTAAATGCAACGATTCACAAAGACAAAAAAAAAACAACTATAACACGTTATTAAGATATTAAACAACGTCAGTCCATACAATCAATGCTTCCAGACCATCATGTATTATATGTGAAGTTTATAAACGAAATGTCTTTCAACAATGTCTTCCGATAGAAAAAGGACAAGACATTCTTTGACAGCCCTGGTTTACTATTCTTTCTTAAAATGTCCTGTCCCAAATCAGGAATATGGCAGTTGTTATCAAATAGCTCGGTTTTATGTATGTTGCATTGGCGTTGGGTTTTTTTTTTTCACTTCAGACGTTCCGTTTTTTTCCCTTTAAGTTATTTTGTTGCACTCGGTTTTAGTTTGTAACCCGGATTTGTTTTCTCTCATTTAATTTATGACTTTTGAAAAACGCTATTGTTGCCTTTAATCATCAACTTTTTCCTCATATTCGTCTGGTGACGCTTTATATAGTATGAGTCGCAAATGCAATCCATTGAATACAGAACGAATTGTAAACCCATATGAAGGTGAAGTTGGTATATTAGTACTAAGTTGTATGTGATGAAAACAGTTCGAATGTGGTTCTTTGAATGTAAAAAAATAAATATGAATTATTATAATCAAACACATCAATTTAAAAGTTCGAACGTGTGGGTTTTTTTTATGATTGTTTGTTTTAAAAACCTTAACACAATTAACGTATGCTATTGATATTACTTGCATCAGAGAAAACATGCTTATAATTTTTGTTATGCCAGACAGGCGTTTCGTCTTAACAAGAATCGCCAGTGACGTTCGAACAAAATAGGTTAAGGTAAGTCAAGTACAAAGTTGAAGAGCCGTGAGGACCTAAAATTCTATCATTTGTTAGTAAGGAAATCAATGGTTAATGTACCAAAGTCTATAGTATTTCTAATAATTATAAAGTTTTATAGGAAAAAAACAATCAATGATGTATGACAACACAAAAGTTTTGACTACTGGAATGGTGATAGTGAGATACTTGTTAGGCCATGTAGTTTTATCTTCAGTTTACAGTGGTGTGTTTCGGGTATACATGTTTGCCCTTTCCACTTTTTGATCATGGCGTTGACCTACTGTCAATCCATCATTTATTTGTCGCTCTGGTAATATGACATATTCTTAATTTCAAATCATTTTAAGAACCAAATCACTGGCTATATCGGTTAGATGGTTCCGTTGACTAATGCATGGTAGCTTGTCATCGGCTGTACTTGCCAAGTTATAGTCATGTTAATGAGTGATAATTAATTGGGAATAGGACAGGTGGTTCTCGAAGGACCACTTAACTGCAAAAGGTCTACTCTGTCCACGGAAATTGCGGCTTTAGTTTTATAACAAATACGTTACTCATAAACTGACAATGTTTATTCACTATTGGACATGCGATGTCGATGAAACTGACCGTAAAAGGTTTTGCAATTCATAGCCGATTATACCTAGTTCATTGATATACTTACTTTTGGTTGTTACAGTAGTTACACCTGAAAGTATTATCAAAAAGTAAATGTTAAAGTTACTTTGAAAGGACTATTAGAATGGTTGTTTATGTTGAATAATGAAGCAAAATAAATGTACATATTAGTAAGGTATAGTAACTTTTACTGTTGTAAACAGATGTACTTGTAAGTATAAGTATTTATAAATTGACAGACTTAATGAGCATTGCCTAAACCTGTTTGTGTATATCTCCGTACTGAAGTATGTCCTCACCTGTCTGTGTACCTCCGTGAACGTGTATGTATAAGTATTCAGGAACATTTTATGTTTACAATACATGGCTTCATAAATCGTCGTACGTTAGTTATATGTTCACGATACATGTGTTCAAAAATTACATACGCATTATATGTTCACCATAAATCACTGGTGGTAAGCGTATGTCGTAACATAAGTTACGACCATCCGAAAATGGGAGAGAACTCAAGGGATATTTTTTTCTCTTCCAATTTTCGTGCAGTAAAAGATTTTTTTTGAGCCAAACCACTTGTCTCATACATACTAATCGTCAGTGTGTTGATATTGAAACAAAATTTGATACATGAAAACATTCCAATTTTCGTAAAATAGTCATTAAATAATTCAAGCATGATGGTAGAAACTAAAACAACAAAATGTTAAGGATGGTCAAACTTAAAATTGTGATGGTCGTAACTCTTTATTGAATAGGACCGAATAAGACAAGTCAAGAGTTTTAAACGTGTCTTTTTAACATACACTATAACAATATATCATTTTACCAGACCACGGCTTGCGGAAGTAGTCAAGAAGACAATATTATGTTTTTCAGGGGTTGACAGGATACACGTGATCGTTGTTAGTTTTAACTTCAATATTATTATCCAAGCAGATGTAATAAACAATGATTTCATACATTTTTTTTTTTACACTTTATATAGGGCTTTATTTATGATCTTATTCCAGAGTGCACAATTCTTATTCTACATATTTCACCTTTATCAAAATTAGGAAATCTGTTTGGTCGTCCCATTTTGTTGTAGGGATGTTTAGATTAAGTGTCGAGTTAATATGTATATTACTTTGTGTTGTCTGCGAGAAACAAATCATTTTTTTGATCTAGTAACTAAATTCAAAACCAATATAGATAATGTTAACATGTATATTTTATTGAACTGTGTAAATTAATCGGAATGCGAATGACAACATGCACCTACAATTCTTTTGTGATATTATTTATTATTCAATAGTACATAATTTTACGTCAGGTTTGTACACATTAAGTCTCTGGTCAGTGGCGGATCTAGGGGAGGGGGGATTCCGGAGTTTGAACCTCCCTTTTTGTTGACGATCAATTCATTTGGATAGGGATATCAGTTGGAACTGACCCTTTATCCTGGGTTAGGATCCCCTTTTAAAAATGGCTGGATCTGTCTCAGCTAGTCAAGTCAGAACCGAAACACATCAGTGGCAGATCTTGCCTAATGAAAGGGGGGTCCAACCATGTCCCCATTTAAATGCATTGATCACCCCACAAAAGGGGCGATTTCAACCGGGAACCCTCCTGCTGGATCCGCCACTGCACACTACTCGGACCTATGTTATTTAGTGCTCAAGTGATTCGAAAAAACTCAATTTACATTAGGTCCCCCTTTTTGAAAAATTACTAAATCCGCCTCTGCTTATCCTGGGTGAGGTCCCCCTTTTAAAAAATGGTTGGATCTGTCTCAGTTACTCTAATCTAAACTGAAACACATCAGGGGCATGTAATTACTTGAGTGATGCGAAAACAACTCAATTTACTAATAAACTTCCTTATTAAAGAAACTTTATATAAAAGTAAACATGTTCATTATATTTTGCCTTGTGAAATTGCTTATGCGGGAAAGACCCATTACAACCCGACCATAGAGGAGACAACAGCTGAAGGCCACCAATGGGTCTTCAATGCAGCGAGAAGCTCCCACACCCGGAGGCGTCACAACAAACCCGTTCTAGAAATAATTTGTGAATGAAATTGGTAAATACAGTTATTCTTGATCTTCATACAATTTAAGGGCATTTCCAAATAGTCCTAAATAAAATGCTTTATGCATCTGAAAAGGGTTGAAAATAACACTGAAAAATCATCGTTTTTCCTCTAGCATAGTTTGTATGTGCAGTATAGGTGTATTTTAAAGGCACAACAGTGAAGCCGCCGTATAATACTTCAATCGAACCGATTTACTTTTTGAAGTTTAATTGCTATACTATATATAAAATTATTAATTTTCGCGAACCATTTAGGTCACGGAAATTCCAAAATATGGCATCAGTACTAACAATATTCCATTTTTCTATAATTTGGATTAAAATGTGCAAAAATCTGAGTTAGAATAGGTTGACTGCCCCAAATAAACATTCCCTGATTGGTTGAAGCACTGTGGCCTCGATGTAAAGCACACGCTTCACAGGAATGATTAAGGAGAGTTTTACAAATAATGTGAATACACAGACCCTCAATCCAATTTATGTATTGCTAAAAATAATCAAGCGTTCATCATTTTCTGTTTTGATTCTGCTAACAACATTCTATTTTTTCTATAATTCCATTTGAAATATGTGAAACCCCGCAATGAAAATAGATGGCCTCAATGATGTAAAAGCAACCCAAAAAATTTCCGTTAATATGTTAACATCTTGAACTTCGACCCTGGGTTCAAAGGGTTAATAAACCGATTCACAAATAGAGATATCCTTTCGCTCAAGTGAAGTATACAGGCAACTTCGTTAACAGAAATATATACACACTTTATCAGTAATATGTTGTCATACTTCTGCATATCCACGTTTTTTTGTATGCTGAACTTCAGTCAAATTCAATTCTATACAAACTTTATTACGTAAAGCAATAGGAGTAAGAATATTTTTTGCGCCAATTTAACCGTGACCAGCATCATCATCAGTATCAAAATTGTTTATCGTAATCATTTTGAAATTTCACTGACATAGGGTTTATTAATATAGAGTAATTTTGGTAAGTATGGCTTATTTATGTTAAAGTTCTCCAGATGTGCTTCTTTGACGGTCAGTTTAATCCCATTTATCTCAATATTATCCCCGATGACAGAAATGTCAACCCGACCTACATGTATTGTTGTCAAAAGTGAAAATCTAATCTATTTGATGAACTAATTTCTTCTAAAACTGTACATGCATTATTTCTGTATTATTTGATAACCAATCATATAAATAAATTTGCGTTGCATGATAATGGGTACTGTTTGAGCGATCTGTCTAGTGTACTGCAAGATCGATGCAAATTGTGACGTCAGTGAGTGATCACGTGACATTATTATTTGTAATTCTAATATGACGTGCTTCTTAAGCTTTGTAAAGAAACCATACTTTATTATCCAATAAAATTAGTTTGCACATGCGTATATTGACTACGGCAGAAAAATGAATTTCGTCAAATTGATATGCATTTAATGTATTTCCTTAAATTAAATCACTTTCAAACACTAAAATGATACACATTTTGTTCCTTATACTTTTACAATGACAACAATGTGTTACAATTCGTAATTGACATATTTGACCTAGATACCGCATCGTTCATGTTGGCTGTTCTAACTTCAAAACCCCTCCCTCTGAAAAACACGTTTCGTCTCTCCTTTTAAAAAGGCATGTCATTGTATAGAATAATTTCATTGAAAAATATGTTCCGATGATAAAATATAAAATCAAGTATAGGTTATTATTACTGTTGTACTGAAATGACAAAATTGTTTCATATATTTCTGATAAAATGGATTGACCCTAGTACGGTAGCAGGGAATCGAACCCCATTCTCCTAAAAAAAATAGGCGTAATTACCAATATACCACCAAGGTTTCCAATCCATTTTACAAATGCAACAAGATTGTCACCCAGTATTAATTTTAATCATCATGTAATACAGCATTTGAAATCGTCAGATGCACAAAGGCGTGCCCTTTGATCAACTTTACAAGGTGTAGCCACCGCAAGTATAAATGGATCTCTGTCAAAGGGCCCCTCCTTCCAAGTCTCAAATGTCAGAACAACTTTATCAAGGAATCCTCTATCAAATATAAACATATTTACCAATGCTACACTATTAACCGGCGAAATATTTACGATTAATTTAGTAAAATAAAGACCTACCCGATTCTCCTTGTGCGTCCACCGCCATTGACAACTGACTTGAAAATGTGCGTGTCAGAAATTGACCTCAAAGGAAAAGACTGTTGTAATATAAATTTTCTGTTATATTGTGACTCAAATATTGTTTTAGTTAGGCTGATAAATTAATTTGTTAATTTCTGTTTCAATTTTGAATTTTAGAAACCTACAACTTTGCGAAATTAAACTGGTTTGAACTAGTTGGATAAAAATCGACAGCGAGGTTGATGGAAGAGCCTACACGAAGATCGTACACTTATACACAGCGAACATAGAAATTACCGTAATTGTCCTAATCAGAATCGAAATAATTGATGCCAGCTATACTTTATTTTAGTTTTAACATGGGTAGGCATTATATTCGTGTTATTTTAGCCCTCGCTATCGCTCTGGCAAAAATAATCACGAATATAATGCCTACCCATGTTAAAACTACAATAAAGTATAGCTGGCATCAATTATTTCTTAATTCTTACATGACGTCCTTCAAACGCTTTGAGTACACACCCGTGGTAAAATATGAATAGATTGGTTGGGCTGTTCTGATTGTACTCCCACGTCATATGATTGTTTATGGATGGAGTACACGACGTCATAGAATGATAACGTAATAGTTTAGGCATTTTTCGGGAAAATACACGCTTCTGATACCGAAAATCATCACCAGAATGAAACGTAAACAAACAATACTAAAATGTGGTATAAGCCCTTTTTTATATACATAGAAGATATATAAGTAAATTATCATTAAAATTCATCCAAATCTATCTAAATATATTATTGTAAATAGTTTGAGCATGTCACTAAATCTGTTTGCTCCGTTCTTTACCGTTAATCTTAAAGTGGGTTAATTTATGGGAACGGCCAATATTTGCCTCCATCTAGTGCGCTTTGAACCAAAACAATTGCTATATTTGTCTTATCAGAATCGAAATAATTCATGGGGGCTTGAATATATCTAAATTTTACCACGGGTTGTCCCTTTATGCCGATATTTTACCCTGAGCGATTACCCCTCGCTATCGCTCAGGTTAAATATTTGTCATAAAGGGCCAACCCGTGGTAAAATAACGATATATTCAAGCCCCCATGAATTATTTCTTAAACAAACCAGCTCCTCATGTAACACGTGTCTCAGTCTGAACTATACATTCAAAGTGCAATCAATCTTTCAATCGCTATTTTATGATATGTTTGTGTCTGTTTTTTTGGTTTGCATATCAGTAGTCGAAGTAAACTCAAGGTTATTATATAAAATTATTTGTCTCTTTTCGTCTGTAGTACATGCGTTTGAGGTCCGGTTTAATTTGTACGCATGAAATCTCTAGTCTAAAAAAAGCTAGTGATAGAACCTTAACCAGATAAGCAACTGTCTAGGGCCAAGTAAGGAAGGTGAAAAAAAAACAGTATTGGTATTATTACGCAGAACCATAAACAGATGCATAGACAGACCCAGGGGATGGCAGTGGCGGATCCAGAACTTTTCATAAGGTGGGGCCCGCTCCAGTCTAGATCCTCCTATTGGTGGGAAAAATTTAGTTGATTATATAAGAAATCATCAAAGCTTGACAAGAGTGGGCAGCCCTTTGGAAAGTCAGAGGCCACCCCTTTATGAAAAGTGCTGAATTGCCACTGAGATTTGCAGGTTTTCTTTGTAAAGATACCGTAAAATATCAACAACTCTGACTGAGTACACAATTTGATTCATTTTAGCTCATTAGCTGGGCTCACTCGCTAAAAATATTCAATGCGGCTCACTGGCAAATATCTTACGATACTCATGTGTAGAAAAACTGATAATCTATATACATGTGTGTGAGGAGCAGTTAGCTTAAATATAGCTAAATTTGGAAAATTTGAAAATGACTTGGGGAATGAAGATGTAGTAAAGACCGAATATCAGTTTTGGTCTTACATGCATATATGTAGTTGTAGTACTTTAAGATTTTAGTCTTACATGTATATATGTGTACAAATATATCACTGTTTCAGTGGCAATGGTAAATAGACACTGAAAAGTCTTGGATAACATTTTATAGTTTTGAATGTTTCTTCATCAGTTGACTTAAATTAGGTGGAGCCAGGAGGTGTGTTCTTAATTCCAACAGAGGAGCGCTCAACCTATATCAATTTGTGCATGAAGCAAATTGATAGTTGATAGATACTGAATGATTATACCACAAGAAAGTTTTAACCTGTGCATACTTAAAATACGATAAAAAAAACATGTCTTTTTCAGGACTTCTGATCCAACCATGTAGTATGGCATTTTATTGAGATATGGTTTTGGTCAATGGATGTTCATGAAGAACCTGCAGTACAAAGTATATCACTGGATTTAGCTCTTTGTCTAAGTGTATTATTAAAGTACTTTGCTTTGAGCTCAGTTCATTGTTCATTGCAATTCATTCTTTGTGAAATAAAGATTTGACAGACAATTCTCATGTACAAGGATTTGTCAAAGTAGTATCACCTCTTTCTTCAATGTAAGTAATAGGGAGATAAAAAGCATATATCGATTTGAACCAAACATTATATGTCCTTTGACCAAATTTTATAAAAAGAACAAAGGAGTAAGGTAAGGGCCATATTTGCCACCAATTATAAAGTTCATAGTAACAAGACAATAAATGTTTTAAGTTGCCTTAAAGATATGTGAGAAAGTTTAACAGAACTGTTTTTGTCAAAATTTTATTCTAACACGTTGATTTTTACATCCCAAATAGGTCAAAATAAAGGGCTTTCGTGAAATTTGACAAAAACAGCTAGATTTCAACCAATTTAAGGACCAGGAAAGATAGAGCGCAGGCGTCGACAAACTTAATATTCAAATAAAACATGTGAAATGTCTTCACAAACATTATATTAAAAGATCTTTGTTGTCGACGTATGCGCTCTATGTTTCCTGTCTAATAATCTATGGGAAATTTACCCATTTTCATTGATTTTTTCGTGAAAAATCAATATGAGTACAACTTGTGACGTCATAATGAAACGCAAAAATGTAAAATTTTCAACAAGATGGCTTATTTCCTATCTAGTCACTGTATAAGCTATAAATTATTGTGATATTGGTCAATAAATCCGAATTTGACGCTAAAAATGGGGGCCATTTTAGGACCTTACCGAACATACTCCTTTACCCGACAATGCTACTCCCGCTACTAGCAATATGATGCTAGGTTGTTTTAATACATCTGTACTGCCTACTGATGACTTAGTCCTGAGTGTAAATGGTCATTCGATTATGTTTAAAAAATATTATAAGGCCTATCTGGCCTAATTGATTTCTAAAACTATGTTTCATTGTACATGTTCAACATTTTTCATTCAATTGTTTATTTCTAATAAATTTGTGTGAATTAACAGTAAATGTTAATTACTACACTTTCATGCCACAACAAATACTGTATTTGTGGTACATATATCACTTATATTTGTATCTATATAACAAACAAAAATGAAAAGAGAATAATTTTGCAATACCTTTTGAATACTATAACTTTTTAGATATTTAGACATATTAAGACTAATTAAGTAGATGTTGATAATATCCACTTGACACGCTTGAAATTCTATTAGATTACTTTTGGAGCAGTTTTGAGTCTTTGAAGCATGCTCAAAAAAGTTCTTTTGGTGAAATCATTTTCATAATTGTCAATTTTTTTTTTGCTTCGACCAGCTTTGGAGGAAATAGTATCAAAGAATTGATAAAAATCAGCACAGAAGTTTACTTCCTAGCTCATCTAGCCCCTAGCATCTTGTCAGGCAATGTCATTACTAAAAACCAATAAATGTATTCTAATTTGAGGAAAAATTCGACCTTTTAACAATTTTTTTTACTAATGATACTGACGATCCTCCACAAAGTAATATAAATAGAACCATACAAATAGTAAGCAAATACATATAAAAAAAGATGTGGTATGATTGCCAATGGGATAATTCTCCACAAGACAACAAAATGACACAGGAATTAACAACTACAGGTCACCGTAAGGCCATCAACAATGAGCAAAGCTAATTCCGCATAATCATCTATAAAAGGCCCTGAAATGACAATGTAAAACAATTTAAACGGGAAGACTAACAGCCTTATTTATGTACAAACAAGAATGTGTCCTCAGTACACGAATGCCCCACTCGCACTATCATTTTCCATGTTCAGTGGACCGTGAAATTGGGGTAAAAACTCTAATTTGGCATTAAAATTAGAAAGATCATATCATAGGGAACATGTGTACTAAGTTTGAAGTCGATTGGACTTCAACTTCATCAAAAACTACCTTGACCAAAAACTTTAACCTGGAGCGGGACGGACAGACGGACGGACGGACGAACGGACGCACAGACCAGAAAACATAATGCCCCTCTACTATCGTATTTGGGGCATAAAAATAAATGAAAACGAATATGTAACACATAAACAAACAACAACCACTGAATTACAGGCTCCTTATATCATGTTCTCAAATCTAGATATCATCTCCCATTTAGAAAAAAAAAACACATGAAAAAATGAACATAGAAAAATGTATTATGTGCTGGTCTCCTAGCTACAAAATGTATCAAAAATCAAAGATGTGGAACATATTCTATCATAATCATTTGGTAACTAAGGGAGCTACCATTTGATTTGTATGGGGGGGCTAGGATGAAATTTTTTGTCCTGCATTTTTTTTTAGCTGTAATCTCTGTCCTGCCTTTTTATTTTTCAGTCTGTTCGGTCCTGCCTTATTTTTTAGTTTATCCTGACTTTTTTTTACCTAAATTGTCGTCCTGACTTTTTTTTTGTAAGTGTCTCATCCTGCCTTTTTTTTTTACTCAAAACTCCTGTCCTGCCTATTTTTTGCAAATTTCATCCTAGCCCCCCCCCCCCCTAAAAATCAAATGGTAGCTCCCTAATGCAATTAATGTCTCTTCCATGCCCGTCTTGAACATAAAAACTAAATAATAAATAAACAACACTCCTAATGCTCAGATTGTTTGTCATCGTGCAACACAACTAATAACACCATATAGGAAAAACATAGAACTCCTTTTGTCATAAGACACTGTCAAACATCCAAACATACTATCCACACTCAAATGTGTCCACACTTGTTGTTTATAAATAAAAGTAACAATTTAGATATATATTTGATGGAGTAATTATTCCAATGATTCCACCCAAATTAAAATTACCACCAAACCAAAGGTGACAATGTTCACTATGTCTTATCTTAGAGTTAGATATTTCTGAGTCTTCCTCAGTTTTATTCAGTGGTTTATAAAAACTCCCTATATATAAATCAGATGACCCTATAATTTGCAACTTGATCCACAGTATCATCAGATTTTAAATCAGGTGGTACTGAGCTGCGACATTTGTCAGATATAAGTATACATACCCGACCATGAAAATCTGTCTACGGTCTTATCAGTATACAATGTACCCTTGTGGGAAAACCTCAGTTAAATCTAAATCTTTTTGCAACACTTATTCATTATCAATCATATTCTGTTTAGTTGTCTCAATAAGATTATCAATGTCGCGTTTTCCCCACCTAATGGAATGACAATTTACCACTGTTATGCGTTATGGTAAGTCTGATCTTTTATTTTTTATACAATTGTTTAGACCGTTTTTGAAAAGCGAAAGATGCTGCTTATGGACTCTTTATATTACCTTCACAAAATGATGAATAAATTGATGAATCAAAATTACTTGTATTGTATGAATATATTATATGATATATATGTGTAGTTGATTTCACCAAATGATAAAAACTAAAAGGGATGAATAGAGGGGGTACCTGTAAAAGAAGAGGGACGAAAGATACCAAAGGGACAGTCAAACTCATAAATCTAAAACAAACTGACAACGCCATGGCTAAAAATGAAAAAGACAAACAGAACAACTATATAGTACACATGACACAACATAGAAAACTAAAGAATAAACAACACGAACCCCACCAAAAACTAGGGGTGATCTCAGGTGCTCCGGAAGGGTAAGCAGATCCTGCTCCACATGTGGCACCCGTCGTGTTGCTTATGTGATTACAAATCCGGTAAATAGTCTAATTCGGTAGGTCACAATCATGAAAGGGAAGGGGATTGTAGTTACGACGTAAGGAACATATCCGATATCATTTGTGAAACGGTTATTCCATAACGGTCAACCAACTCGTGATGGCGTCCGTAAAATTTACGAAGGGATGATTTCAACTTCACCATTTGGAACTCTTGGTTTAATAGCTTCCTTGTGAGCATTAACCCTCTATCAAGAAAATCATGATAGGAAATGCAAGCACGGGAATATCGTATCAATTGGGAGATATATACCCCGTATATGCAGGTGCTGCTGGAATGTTGCTACTTAGAAATGGAAAGTTCACAATTGGAAAGCTGAAATTATCTCTTTTGTCGTAAAGTTTTGTTTTCAACCGACCCTCATTGTCAATTTCTAGATGTAAGTCAAGATATGAAGCCGACTTAACTGTATCTGTAGTATCCTTTATCTCCAATTCGATGGGATAGATGCGATCCACATAGTTACCAAATTTTGAATTGTTTAGTGAAAGAACGTCATCTATATAGCGGAAAGTAGAGTTAAAGGATATTGCTAACTTCTTATCTTTCTTCCTAAGAAGTTCCTGCATGAAGTCAGCCTCATAATAATAAAGAAACAAGTCGGCAAGTAGAGGGGCACAGTTTGTTCCCATTGGGATGCCGACATTCTGTTGAAAAACACGTCCTCCGAACGTTACAAATATGTTGTCAATCAAGAAATCAAGCATCTTGATAATATCGGTTTCAGAGAATTTTTTGTTTGAATCAGAGTGATTCTTTACAAAGTATGATTTATCCCTCCCTAAGACAAGATACTTGTATCTACGTTGGCCATTCTTTTTTATGAAGCAAAGTAATACCAACTCTTTCAATTTGTCTTTTAGTTTTGAATGAGGAATACTTGTGTAAAGAGTAGAAAAGTCAAATGTTTTAATACTGTTACAAGATGAAAGAGAGTTAGATTGTATATACTCTAAAAGATCTTTGGAATTTTTAAGTATCCACATCTGATTCACGCCACCTCTAGAATAGGCAGTTTCACAATAACTTTGAAGCCCGTCTTTGATTGCTGATAAAATAGATGTTAATAATTTAGAAAGAGGTTTTGTGGAGCACTTGGATGACCCAGCAATATACCGTTGTTTGTAAGGACACTTATGTAGTTTAGGTATCCAATACAGTGATGGAAGATCCAGTTCTTCATCTTTGGTTGAAATACCAAAGGAACAAAGAACAGACCTATGATTATCCAGGATTTCCTCTTTGGTAAGTGTCATGAGGGTATATGTTGAGTTTGCAAGTGAATTGTCTATACCTAATTCGTTTATCAAGCAATTAATGTAGTGACTTTTACAGACAAAAACGATGTTATTTGAGGCTTTGTCTGCGGGGACAACAACATATTTATCATGGAGGTCGGATAAGTGTTTAGCAACATTTGGGTCTTTAAAAATTGACGTAGCATGGGCATTGATGGACCCATTCAGTTTCTTGATTCTGATTTGTATTAACGACCTCACTGCCTTAATCCATTCGGATAAAGTGTCTACATCTTCCTTTTCACGTTTAGCCCATTGCCTGGCATAATCCTCGACTGAGTCCATCAAAATTTGAAAGTTGTATTTCCAATTGATGGATTTAGGCTCACGATATTTCGGACCTTTCGATAACACATTTCGTAGAGAAGTGTTATTAACAATGTTAAGGTCACCGGTAATAACGTGGCCAGCAGGATTATATATGAATTTGGAACTAGCACAAGTGCAATCAGGAGGTTTAGACTTGAAGTCGTCAATATCGAGATTCTGCAAAACGCGTTTGTAATTGAAAATTTTAGTTGCAATAGGTTTGGTATAGGTATAAGAAATTATTGGTACAGACTGGTCTTTGAAATAAGGAGGTATTTTCGATTGAACTAATTTATGATGAAGGATATTGCCTAGGTTGACGCCATCGAGACCTTTGTTGGCAAAGGAAAGATTTAGAAAAGATCTTTTCTCTTTTTCATCTTTTCCAATGCGAACTGGCTTGAAAAGTCTGTGACTTGCAATATCCGAAATTATAGCTTGAAGTTTGTATTGGTTTGAATGAGGGTTTGAATGAATGTAAAGTGCGAAAAGGAAGAAAATTTGAACGAATCGAAAAAAAAGAGTACAAAATGAAATGACCAGTCACTGTTACTTTTAATATAATGTATAAATTAATCAAGAGGCAAATTGTTATAAGCGGTTATATTCAATAAAAATAAAAATTTCTCAAAAGTAGAGAATTCATTTTAAAACAAGAAAATGTTCTGGTTAGGATCATTCTTAGTTACGAATTAAGAAAAGGCATTTTCAACAAATTTGACATTACATGAAATAACAGTATCCTGATTTATTTTCTTTATATTTTGCATCTATTGAAAAGATAAACTTTTTAAAAACTAAAAACTTTTATAGCTGACTACGCGGTATGGGGCTTTGCTCATTGTTGAAGGCCGTACGGTGACCTATAGTTGTTAATGTCTGTGTCATTTTGGTCTCTTGTGGACAGATGTCTCATTAGCAATCATACCACATCTTCTTTTTTATATAATCTAGTATGTACCTACTAGGTGGAATTTAAAAGAAAAATCTACAATTTTAAATTGATACTTTAAGTCGAAAGAGTATAAGTAAGGAATCAAAATTATGTTATGTGGGTCGTTAACGAGACTAGACCATACCCGCGTATTCGCAGGTAGTCGAATTAAAGAACATCCGCCTTATTCTCTCCTGGATTTTGAGAAGTCGTATTGTTATTTGGTAGCAAAGCTGATTATAAGTTGCAATGTCGAAGTTAGGGTATAATTATTACCCGTGGTTTTAGAAAATTCTGAATACGCCTATTGGTACCATGCTATCTGCTATTCATCTTTGTCTTTCTTATGGAAAATACCATGAACCCTGGACCACAGGTTATTTTTATTCCCAATTCATAAAGGGAACGATGCATCCGATTTTTTTAACTATCGATGAATAACAAATAAACACGACCACATGACCATATTCTAAAAACTGTTATTGATAAGTATTGTCATACAAAAGAAGGAATAGTGTTTACCTGCTTTATTGATTTACAGAAGGCTTTTGATACTGAGTGTCATTCTCCCAGGGATAAAACTTAAGCTATTGAATATCGTTAAATAATGTGGTAAAAGATCTCTTTAGAACTAAAGTTTGAGAAAAACAGGGTGACAATTTGAGTCCAAATTGGTTTAAAATTTTCCTAAATGAACTTCCTGATTGTTTTTTAAAGGTCCCCTGATCCAGCTGTTATTTGTTCACGACCAGTCCATTCTCAACTATATATGCTGATGATACTGTCATTTTTTTCAACTTTAGCAAAAGGACTTCAGTCAGAGTAAACTTGATGGATTAAGTACTTATTGTAAAGATTGCTGTTTGGAAATTAATCCCATTTAAACCAAGGTGCTTGTATTTAACAAGACAGGCATGCATATCAAACATGATTTTTATTTTAATAACAGAATTATTGATTGTGCTCAACATGGTAAATATTTAGGAATAACTTTTAGTGCGTCTGGATCTTTTTCCTTCGCTCAGAGAGAATTGTATAATAAGACGTTAAAAGCCTACCGTAAGATACGCAAGGGCTTTCTGTCACTGAATCCAAGTTTTAAAACAGCCTTCATGTATTTGAGCATACAATAAAACCTATTCTCTTATATAGTACATAAATTTGGAGATATTTCAACCCTTTGAAAAAAATCTATGACTACAAATGGAGATCAGGACTACACATTAAATTTTGTAAACATTTACTTGGTATTACCAAAAGAGCAACACATTTTGCTACTCTCTCTGAACTCGGTAGATTCTCTCTGCATTTTGACATTGCAAAGTCTATGATCAGATACTGGCACAGGCTTGACAATTTGCGATCATTTTTCCACTACTAGAGGAGTCATATTTAGAGTCAAATTTCTACACGAGTCAAGAATTCCTTCATGGTATGGATCCTTACACTTTTTTAAAGAATATTAAAGGGGTTAGCAACTTACATTGATTACTATACTACATTTGCTGAGGATAATGTAATTGTTTGAACATCAGCAAAAGGACTTCAGTAAATAATATTCATACATAGCTTGTAGCCAGGATAATAATTAAAATAACTTTTTGCTTCAACTCTTCAATCCTTTTAAATCTGAGTACATTCATACAATATAAACATATAACATAAAAATTATTTTCAGCCTGCATACTTTTTGTGCTGACATGAATTATCATTGATATGCTTACATTTATGAATTAACTGTTTACAAAATTTAGACTTTTTGAAATACTAACGCTTTTCTACCTCAGGCATAGATTACCTTAGCTGAATTTGGCAAAACTTTCAGGAATTTTGGTCCTCAATGCTCTTCAACTTCGTACTTTATTTGGCCTTTTTATCTTTTTTGGATTCGGGCGTCACTGATGAGTCTTTTGTAGACGAAACGCGCGTCTGGCGTATATACAAAATTTAGTTCTGGTATCTATGATGAGTTTATTTACAACCACTGGGTCTATGCTACTGCTGGTGGAGATTTATTTCCCCGAGGGTATTACCAGCCCAGTAGTCAGCACTTTTTGTGCTGATATGAATTATCATTGATATGGTTACATTTATGAATTAACTGTTTACAAAATTTAGACTTTTTGAAATACTAACGCTTTTCTACCTCAGGCATATATTACCTTAGCTGAATTTGGCAAAACTTTTAGGAATTTTGGTCCTCAATACTCTTGAACTTCGTATTTTATTTGGTCTTTTTATTTCCTTTGGATTCGAGCGTCACTGATGAGTCTTTTGTAGACAAAAAGCGCATCTGGCGTATATACAAAATGTAGTCCTGGTACCTATGATAAGTTTATTTACAACCACTGGGTCGATGCCACTGCTGGTGGAGATTCATTTCCCCGACGGTATCACCGGCCCAGTAGTCAGCACTTTTTGTGCTGACATGGATTATCATTGATATGGTTACATTTATGAATTAACTGTTTACAAAATTTAGGCTTTATGTAATACTAACGCTTTTCTACCTTAGGCATAGATTACCTTAGCTGAATTTGGTAAAACTTTTAGGAATTTTGGTCCTCAATACTCTTCAACTTCGTACTTTATTTGGACTTTTTATCTTTTTGGGATTCGAGCTTCACTGATGAGTCTTTTGTAGACGAAACGCGCGTCTGGCGTATATACAAAATTTAGTCCTGGTATCTATTATGAGTTTATTTACTTTGAGAGAACTATTAAAATAGTTGTTTTTGTTGAATAGTTAAGCAAATGTACATACTAGTACCTTTTTCTGTTGTACACATATGTTCTTGTAAGTATAAATATTTATAAATTTACAAATTTAATGATTGTAGCCTTAACCTTTTGGTATATAGATCCGTACTTACTGAAGTATGTCTTAACCTGTACTTCCGTGCACTTGTATGTTAAAGTCGTCATGAGTATGTTATGTTCACTTTACATGTGTATATAAATCGTCATACGCATTATACGTTCACAATACGAGTGTGTATAAATTTTCAAAAAGGGTTGTGACATCTTTTTTGTTTTGAAAGGGAGGCAACTCCTTATTTACTCCACATGGTAACTAACCATGTATGGTAACTAACCCTATATTTTTAGGGACACTCTATATCGAATAAGCATAGTCATTGCGTGTAGTCCTTTAACGAATCTTATCTCTATAAATCTATAGGAGGTAAGATGAATTGCCATACGCACATACTTGTGTATTGTGCCTGTGTGTATTAATATATATCGTCATAAACATTAAAGGTTCAATCCACATTTTTTTACATATGAAATTGCCTGAATCAAGTCAGGAATATGAAAGTTGTTGTCCATTCATTTGATGTGTTTTATCATTTGATTTTGCTATTTGATTAGGGACTTTCCGTTTTGAATTTTCCTCAGAGTTCAGTATTTTTATGATTTTACTTTTCACCCTACATGTGTGTTCAAATCATCATACGCATTATATTTCCATACATGGCTGCATTAATCGTCATATGCATTATATGTTCTCGATACATGTGTTTATATATCGTCATACGTATATTAGGTTAACCATACCTATGTGTTTAAATAACCGAAATCAATATACGTTTTCTGTCATAATACTTACCGTCAGTTGTTGTTTCTGTTGGTATACCTACAAGAATTTAAGTTGTATTTGTAGGACTCTAAAGTGCGATGATCACGCTAAAGTGCGATGGCCTACGGTAAAGTGCGATTGTCCACGCTAAAGTACGATGGTGTAGTACGCTTAAGTGCGATAGTTGTTTGTTTGCTAAAGTACGATGTTATATCACGCTTCAGTGCGATGGACCAAACGGATAACATTATATAGGGCTAAAATGTGAAAGTACATGGATGTTAAAAAAAATCTTTTTACAAAAGCTAGTAAGCTGAGGTCTAAATATGTAATAGGCTTTATAATTTATCGGTAGGCTTAAGTGGTTGTTTCTAAAATTAAAAGACCGACCATTTATATTGTGAAAAAGGTAATGTAGGCATCACACATTACTATATTTCCTGGAAATGATTTTTTTAACAATTCGGGCGTATCAAATATTTGGATTAGTGTAACTTACTATTTATACAGTCTTTTGATTATGTGAACACATCTCCTTACAGTCGTTATTGTAAATTACAAATACAAAATTCGTTCATTTTCGGATGTCTAACATTTATGTGCATAAGCTTTTATTCAAATGCGAGAGAAAGGAGATCATCGCTTTCAGTGTTTTCTTCATTTTCGTAGAGCGTACAAATACATGTTATATTTTCCTACAATTTACAAACTAGTGCGTAGACTATTTTGTATCTATAAACAGATACAAGTTCTCCTTTCAGCAACCAAAATAACCCCACATTTGCTTCAGTCGACAAAGCACGGTGAGGTTTAAATAAAATAAGTCATGAACACTTGGTTTCCGGCTGCTTGGTTTAGAAATTATTAGATATATATTGCAGCTTGTACATTTTTGGTTTGTATAAACTACTGTTATCGTCAAAATCCAATTACGTAGCAAGACCATAGCACTTTTAGCGTGACCATCGTACTTTAGCGTCCCCATCGCACTTTAGAGTCCTACATATTTATCATTTTTTTTCATTTTTTTTAAATGGATTACAAGTACTTATTAGATTGATTTGTTAACGTAAACTAACAGTGTATATTCACTACTGGACATACGATGTCGATGAAATTACCGGAAACGTTTTTGGAATTTATAGCCAATAATATCTATTTCAATGATATACTTACTTTTAGTTGTTACTGTAGTTACACCTGAAAGTATTGTTATTTTAAAAGAAGTAAATGTTAAAGTTACTTTGGAAGTTATAATAAAAAAAGTTGTTAATGTTGTATAATTATAAGTGTATACCTTAAGTATAAATTTACAGACTTTATTAGCGTTAATAAACCGTTTACTCTTTTGTTGCATTGATGTGGTCTCGTACCAATAATGCTTATTATTAGGTAAATTGTCGCATACTTCCTTTGTAAGGAGAGTTAAGTAGAATTAAGAGTAAAACTTAATTGAAATCATTTTTCGCAGCTTTCAAAATCTTTCTGTTCGAACTCGTGGACCTCAAACCTATCAATTATTGGTAATAATAATTATTTTGAAAACAAAAGGGCCTGGAATGGAGCAATTTAGTATAGATACTTGTGCATGGTGCCTGTGTGTATTTATATATATCGTCATACGCATTATATGTTCACCATATATACCTGTGTGTATAAATCGTCATACGCATTATGTATTCAATATATGGGTGCATAAATCCTAGTCCGTTAATTATATGTTCACGATACATGTGTTCATAAATCGTCATACGTTTATTAAATGTTCATACGTTTATTATATGTTCATACGTATATGAGGTTACCCATACCTATGAGTTTGAACAACCGGACTTAATATAATATAAAAAAGAAGATGTGGTCTGACTACCAATGAGACAACTCTCCACAAGAGATCAAAATGACAGAAATTTAAAAACTAAAGGCACCGTACGGCTTTCAACTATGAGCAGCAAAGCCCATATCGCATAGTCCGCTATAAAAAGGCCCGAAATGACAATGTAACACATAAACAAACGACAACTACTGAATTACTAATTAAGTTATCTTTCATAATACTTACCGTATGTTGTTGTTGCTGTTGGTATACCTACAAAAATTAATGTTGTATTAATTAGTGGTTTTCTTTTTCTGTAAAAATTGATTACATATACATCTTAGAACCATTGATATGTTCTCATACCAAGAATGGATATTATTAGGTAGATATCGCATACTTCCTTTGTGATGAGAATTAAGTAGAATTAAGAGTAAAACTCAACTGAAATTATAGGCTGAGTATTGAAACATAGAATTTTAGACTTAATATTATGTTTTCTCAGAAATACATGATATAAATATGAGATAATCTTGAAAGAAATACCTTTATAAGATAAAATACAAACATATCATATGTTAAATAGATATCTACATACTCCCTTCACTGAAATGACGGTTTTGATGGGGTTCATGTGTCTAAATCTTTCGTTTTTTAATGTTATGTTTATATTACTTTTGTTTGGCTTTTAATCGTTTTCTGTTTTGCCTTTTGACATGCAATTGACAGTTCGTGTTCGTTTTATGTGTTTGATTCCCCCTTTGGTCTGTCTTTTCAATTAATCCTATCAACTCTTACAGCTAAACACTGGTGATGTCTCGTTCGATCTACTATTTGCTATCTGTAATATCTCCAGAAATGCTACAAATAAATTATGAATAGTCTAGTAAGTTTTAATTTGTTTATGTAATTCGTTTTTTGGAACTGTATTTTCATCATATAATAAATGAAGGCAACACTTTTTAAATTTTGTGCATCGGAAGAATTGACTGGATTTACCTTTATCAGAAACGCATAAAGCCGAATGTGTGAATGACAAGAATGTATGAGAATCTAAGCAAGTGAAGAACTCTGACAAAAAAAGGTATGAAAAATAGCCAAATCCACCTGAGGACAACTTTTTAGTTTAAACCTGTTTCTTTTTTATTTATAGATTTGTTAAAAAACAATATTTGAAAGGTTTGTTATTAATCAAGTCAGTTTACTGAACTTTGCATTAATCTTTTTTATCTTATCTATTTCTATATCAATATTTACGACAAATAAATATGACGGACATGAACAAACGACAACCACTGAACTTCAGGTACCTAACATTTCTGCAGAGAATGTCGACCTTTGGTAAGAAAGTACTAGTACTTCTGCGCAGATCATTGCACTGAATTTGAATGTTGAATATGTTCCTTGAACAGTGACTATTTGAAAGCGTTAACCAGAAAAGTCATGACATGTATACTTTTAGTTTTCATTACCCTGGAAAGTTTGAATAGTTATCACATGTATCTGATATCTAGAAGCGGATCACATATGCCAAGAAAATGTATTTATGATTTAATTAAAGTAAACTTAGATATAAAAACTAGTGTTTGTTCGGATAACTGATGTTTGAAGGTAAGTAAAATTCAAACATATTAACTATCAAATATATTTAATGTGTATGCATTCATAACTTCTCTGTTAAATATTTTTTTTTGGAAAAAACATTGTCGTTTGTAAAATCAAAATAGACATAAATACCTCGCTTGCCAGATTTTGGTTCGAAGAAATTGAATGAATCTGGTTCTTCATTTACGGTAAAAACTGGTAGGGCATCAAAGTTTTCCGAACTATCTATAATTTTTTGACAGCTGTTGTTCTGTACGTTATACAGGTAACCTACACATCGGTACCAATATTGACATTGCTTGTCACATTCTGATTCATCAGGTAAATCATCAGTCTCAAAATAGGTGGCGCTGTTAAACAACACCGAAACATTGTTATATCTCACAGCTGAACTGACTACAAAACACAAATACATGTATTCTTTAAGTTCACCAGGATCGTATCTTAATTTCTGGGGTTAATAAACAACATCTCCTTAACACTTAAAAGATTGGTATTATAAGTTGAAAGGCTCACCACAGTTTTTGCGTCTAATTAACTTTAGATTAATTCTTATGGGATGGAATGCAAACAGTAAAAGTGAGAATAAGAATGTACCTGGTTCTCTGTGGTAACAAGAGTCAAATAAGAATATACCTGGTTATCTAAGACAACATAAGTAATAATAAGAATCGACCTGTAACTCTATGAAAACAAGAGTAAGCATAACATTGTACTTGATTCTCTGTGATAACATAAGTAAGAATAAGAATAACAATGTACTTGATTTTCTTTGATAACAGAAGTAAGAGTCACAATAACAATGTACCTGAATTTCTTTGATAACATAAGTAAAATTAGGAATAACGAATTGTACCTGATTTTTTTTTATAACATAGGTAAGGATGTTTGTTGTGACAATCGTCGATTCCAAACACTTCAGATGAATACGTCGGAGATGATGTGTTAAGTACAATACATTTCGTCTGACCCTCTATTCCTGCTATATGATTAACGATAGATGTCAGTGACAGGTCTTCCTTACATTTATCAGATTTATATACTTTATCGTCTCTGTCTTTTATACGACCTATCCATACAAGTTTGTCTGTTAGCCTTTAAAACACAAATGGATAATTATTAGTAAACCTTTACACGCCCTATCCATATTGAATTATCTATAAGCCTATGCAATACCAATAATTCAATATTACCTTAACCCGTCCTAAAATTAGACAACCAATTCAAAGTTAAACTTTATACGTCTTATTCATATCAAATCATCAGTTGACATATACTACACCAATAATTTGATATAACATTTACACGTCCTATTCATATCAGATAATTGGTTAACCAAAATACACCATTAATTTAATATCACCTTTACACGTCCTATCCATATCAAATCATCCGTTAATCTATTATATACCAAATAATCTAATATCACCTTTACACGTCCTATTCATATTAAAACATCTGTTAATCTATTATATGCTAAATAATTTAATATCACCTTTACACGTCCTATCCATATTAAATCATCCGTTAATCTATTATATGCCAAATAATTTAATATCATCTTTACACGTCCTATCCATATTAAATCATCCGTTAATCTATTATATACCAAATAATTTAATATCACCTTTACACGTCCTATCCATATTAAATCATCCGTTAGTCTATTATATACCAAATGATTTAATATCACCTTTACATGTCCTATCCATATTAAATCATCCGTTAATCTATTATATACCAAATAATTTAATATCACCTTTACATCCGTTAATCTATTATATACCAAATAATTTAATATCACCTTTACACGTCCTATCCATATTAAATCATCCGTTAATCTATTATATACCAAATAATTTAATATCACCTTTACACGTCCTATCCATATTAAATCATCCGTTAATCTATTATATACCAAATATTTTAATATCACCTTTACACGTCCTATCCATATTAAATCATCCGTTAATCTATTATATACCAAATAATTTAATATCACCTTTACACGTCATATCCATATTAATTTATCAGTCAGCCAATAAAACATCATTGATTTGATATAACCTTTACAAGTCGTATCTATAACAAATCATAGGTTCATCATAGATGATATATCAATAATTTGATATAACCTTTACAGGTCCTATCCATGTTGAATTATCAAGAAGCCAATAATGCATCATTGATTAATTTTCTAATGACAATATATAAAGAGAGAAGAACGACGGAGGATGCCACTAGTCGGTTTCGATCCGAATCTTTAATCATATCAAGGGAATTCGTAAGATTGTATCAAAGTATAATTTTCATGAGGTAACGTCTCTTTATATATTTGTTGGACTTGTATTTTGTTTGAGTGCCGTCCTAATCAGTTTTAAATATGTTTCGATATTTATTGGCACTTACCAATTCAAACGATCAAGTTTCAGGGCTGTGTATACAGAACAATCGTATCCACACATGGAAAAATCACTCCTGGGTATCTCGTTCTGACATGATTCCTTCGCTGTATACCACGTGACACTGTCATCGACAATGTGTAAAGTTAAATTATGACCAAAACCGACGCCAGCTATAAAGTAAAGAGTAGAATGAGGATTCCACGGTAAACTATCTTAAATCAAATGATAAGAGTATTTTGAAATGTTAAATATGCAAATTATTGGACCAATGCATACTATTAACTTAGTCCTTCATGAACTATTTCTAAACACTGTGTATGTCGAAACGACTCTTGTTTTTACAGAAAAATTCATGTAAATAAAGCGGATAAATTGCACGGCGAGTAGGTGTTGACTGTACGAGGATTTAAATAGGTACATTTTGCTATCAACACCAATATAATCCCGAGAGCTCTTACTTTAAAAGGTTGTTTTAAGTTTCAATTAAGGATTATGTACCCTTGTGTTGATTCAATGTTAAACATATGGAAATTCTATAGAAACTCTACAGCCTTTCCACTTGTACTCTAATATTTGACAAGTTGATGCATGATAGATAGAGGATTATTGCATGCAGTGCTAGCAATGATTTACTAAGTCCTTCATTAACTATTTTTAAACACTGTGTATGTCGAACTGACTCTTGTTTTAACAGAAAAAGTCATGTAAATAAAGTGGATAAATTGCACGGCGAGTAGGTGGTTACTAGACGGGAATCTAAATAGGTACATCTTGCTATCAACACCAATATAATCCCGTGAGCACTTACGTTAAAGGGCTGCTATAAGTTTCAATTAAGGATTATTTACCCTTGTGTTGATTCAATGTTAAACATATGGAAATTCTATAGAAATTCCACAGCCTTTCCACTTGTACTCTCATATTTGGCAAATTGATGCTTGATAGATCGAGGATTATTTCATGCAGTACTAACAATGATTTCCTTAAACCAAGTTTATAAATTTAGGTATTGGTTTTGACAAATACAAATTAGGACCAGTTCAAGTACATTTTCTAGGGTGCTCTCGATTTAGTGACTCAGCGTGAGGTTTCTTAGAACTTTTTGTAAACAATAAACGCTAGCATGTCATAGAAAAACAAGTGAGTAATTTATGTTTAAAATTTTATAATAAAAATCTCTGTATTAAAGTCTGGAGATTTTTTACTAAAACCTTGGTTTATGTTCACCAAATTCTCTTTTCCTACTAGATGCAATTGAACTATAACTAATAATCTTTTCACGAAGTTTCCCCTTGATATATGTACAAAATGGCTCATCTCTATTATTCATTATCTTTGCTGTTTTGATACTATTGCAGATTGAAATTTTTGTAATTCACAGGCCACAGAAGGGGTCATAAACCTTAATAATACTTTATTTATGAGCTGTTATTACGAAGTAATTATAATGGAAATAACTCATCAGTAGCTATTATGTTTGTCTATTAATACTGGACTGACAGTTTTAACTTTTATTATTTTTAAATTCCCAGACCAGTTTCATTAATTATTTATCTATTTTCAATCATAAATGACAAAGTCAATCAATTAAAACACGTATTAAGTATTAAAGTGTTATGGTATGTCTGATGTATAAGTAGAAGTGTATACCACTCATATTTTTCTTAAAAATAAATTGATTGAGATGAAAAAAAGACCGTAAGGGTTACATTAAGATGGTATATCAAGGTTCATGTAGATATTAAATGAGGTCACGCTTTTGTTCAATTAGGAAATGTTAATAGTTGAGGGGGTACATGATAGATGTTTTATGGGCTACATTAAGAATGTTAACAAGGCACATGTAGAAAGTAAATGAGGTCACGTTTTTGTTCAATAAGGAACATGTTGATAGTTAAGGGGGTATATTAAAGGTGGCGTGGGAGGTACGTAACGACAATTAATGTGGATGATTATATGGAAAAATTGCATGAATCAAGCCTACATTTCTTTAAGAAATTAACGAAAAGATTTAATGAACCAAACAAACAAAAATAGCTATCGTCCTTGCACAGACCAAGCATGCCCATTGCAGGAACATTGGAATTATAGTCTTTATCTAAAAGTTGTGTCTGCCGTGCGTGTATCTTTGCTAATTTTGAAATTCCGAATTTGGATCTTTAGTAATAAATGTTAATTAGGAAATGAATAAAGAACACATTTAATTTTGTAGAGCATTCGTACAAGTTGTTATTTTTTCGCAATATCTGAAATACCGATACAATGTTTAATTACTTTTTCAAGTGAATTGCCGGTGAGTGTTGCGGGTTAGGTAAGTCCGAAAGTAGTTTTTAGTTGCAACGTGTAGGTGCTTTTACAATTCCGGAATTTCGTCAGCAATATAGTTACTGCCGTCTTATATTTATTTCGGGTTGTTTGAATTGAATGCGGCTGTCATACGACTGAGAGGCTTAGCTTGTATAAAACCAGGTTTTATCCACCATTTTCTACATCAGAAAATGTCTGTACCGAATCAGGAATATGACAGTTGTTTCACATTAATTTGCTGTGGTTAAGTTTTTGATTTTGCCATTTGATTAGGGACTTTCCTTGGAGCTCAGTATTTTTGTGATTTAACTTTTTTTCTATTTCCTCGATGCTAATTCACCACTTGTCTAGACTCGATGAGTGCTCGTTTGTCATTTAAGATGGCATATGACCTAAGATCCTTATTTCTGATCCAAATCCTGACCTATATGGTTCATGTAAAGAGTTTTTATATGTTCCATTCTCATCATTGGCTAGATATTCGTCCCTTTTCCTTTTTAAAATCCTGGATCTGGATCTTTTTACTTTAACTCATCACATCCTTTCGTTCTTAACTTACAGTAATGTTGGATCTTTCATAGCAACGGAAGTTTTTATGCACAATCAATATCTCATTATTTATTATTTATACCTAGCAAAGGAAATTGCTTTTAAAAAGATTCTTTAATGTTTTCAAGTACAGGTACAAAATTCATTTTAATTGATACAAGTAATTTAAACTATCTTTGACATGATCGATATGAACACACAGAGTTTACAGTAGATCATAACACGAACATGCAATACTGATTAAAATACTATAATAAGGAGAGAGCCAGGCAAAACCAACTTTGGGATGACCTATTTTTGTTAATGTCTGTGTCATTTTGGTCTCTTGTGGACAGTTGTCTCATTGGCAATCATGCCAAATCTTCTTTTTTATATTTGGGATACATTTCTAATTAAGATTGGGAAAACGAAGGGGTCGTTCGTGTGTTGCTTAATACACAAATTTATGATAAATGAGATGATTTTTCATTTCCTATCGTTAATTATCCATTTTTAGATAGTGACGTTCCCTTGTCACCATCTTATTGTGTTTATATATCTCAACTTGTACGATTCGCTCGTGTATGTAACAACGTATTAGATTTTAGCGAGAGAAATTTATGTATTACTGAAAAATTATTACACCAGGGTTTTCGATATCACAAACTGGTCAAAACATTTACTAAATTTTATCACCGGTATAAGGAAATAATTCGTAAATATAACTCAACATGCAGACATCTTATACGTTCAGGTATTTCACATCCAATCTTTTATGGTAATATTCTTTACAAAGCACAAAAATGTCAGTATTCACCTCAAAAGCTTACAAAACCTTTAAACAAACTTATTAAGAAGGGATATAGTTACGATACTGGTGTCAGGTCATTAAAGATTGCATATTTTAGCTTTAATATTGATTCACTTATAGGGTCTTTGCATCGGAACTAAACACATTTATTTAAAAAAAAAAACAGTTGTTGTCATGACACGGGTTATGTTCTTCTCATATATTTTATGATAGTATGATACTAAACCCCTAACGGGAGGGATTGTGCCTGATATTCATATGATGAAGACATAATCGTTCAATCAGTTTAATTGAGGTCTGGAGCTGGCATGTCAGTTAACTGCTAGTAGTCTGTTGTTATTTATGTATTATTGTCATTTTATTTATTTTCTTTTGTTGCATCTTCTGACATCGGACTTGGACTTCTCTTGAACTGAATTTTAATGTGCGTATTGTTATGCGTTTACTTTCTACATTGGCTAGAGGTATAGGGGGAGGGCTGAGATCTCATAAACATGTTTAACCCAGCCGCAATTTTGTGCCTGTCCCAAGTCAGGAGCCTCTGGCCTTTGTTAGTCTTGTATTATTTTTAATTTTAGTTTCTTGTGTATAATTTGGAGTTTAGTATGACGTCCATTATCACTGTACTAGTATACATATTTTTTAAGGGGCCAACTGAAGGACGCCTACGGGTGCGGGAGTTTCTCGCTACATTGAAGACCCATTGGCGGCCTTCGGCTGTTGTCTGCTCTATATTCAGATTGTTGTCGCCTTGACACATTCCCCATTTCCTTTCTCCATTTTATAGCTTGTGATCTTAAACTTGCATACAAAAATGGTAATGATTTATAAACGAAGCCATGGGAGTAAAAGTCCGGGATAATAATATTTTGGTAAGATTTGGTAATTTAAAGGGCATACATAAAAAAAATGTATCAACATCAAACTCAAACTGTATCTATAACTTGCTACTATAAACCTGTACACTAAAAATTAAATCATTAAGTGGAAGTTATGTGGAACAAAATACTGGTAAACAGCTATTTTTGAGAATTTTGCTTGTGTTCATTGGGCACAACTGCTTTATGTGTGTATGGAAGTGGTAACCTCAAAGTATGTGATATGGTTTTAAAAAAAAGCAAAATTTGAAAATCAGGTGACAAATCCCATTTCTTTTTGCTGTATTCTGTAGGGAAGCATTTTTTTATAACATGTAGATAAAGAATTCATCATTTAAAATACTTGTGCATTTTTAGACTTATATATGTTGATAACAGAGGCCTTAAGATGGGCCTTCTGGAATCAATATTGTTGGACCTCTTTGAGACATGGCAGACTTAATTTGAGGTGAATTATTGTACCAAAGGATTTATTAATCAATTTGTATGTAAGTCAAATATTATCATCTGTATTTTTGAAGGCTTTATGGTCTGAATACCTTGAAAATGCCCTTATGCCAGATATTAATAACAAATGACAACCACTGGATTACAGGCCCCTGTTTTGGACAGGCACTTTAACCCATCCATTCATTAAGACAGTGGTGACTATACAACAAAAGAACGTTAGTTTAGATCCAGAGGCTCTCATCTACATTAGAAAATGAGTTCAATTGATTAAAGGTACCAATATCCAAATACCCTTTAGGTAAAAATCATCAAAATTCATTTAAATATCTCAAAATGATCTTTAAATTTATAAAAAGAGGCCATTTGATAGAATTCTATAAATTTCACATGGAAAAAAAAAATAAAAAATAAAAAAAATTAATTAAAATGTGCATTTTGAAAACGCTACTTTCTGGAGAAATTTATGTATTTGCGCCTGGTGAATTTTTGTGAGGGAAATATATTGTATCTAAGCTGTTTATACATAATAATAAAGTTGTATTATTATTAAGGATAATATTGAAATTATTGTAGTACATTTATGTATGTTTTTCAAATTTTCTAGGAAGTGGTTACAAAGGAAAAACATGCTTGGTAACCAAGATGTTAGAAATATGTGAATGTCATTGTTGATGCCAAATCTTAAAACCCACTTGCTCAAGTGTAGATATCCTTTGATACATGAATTTTAAAATTCCATTTCATCCTTTTTTTTTATTAATGTATACATGAGTCAATTACTTTCAAATTCCTACTATTTTCAGCAGTAAAACATGTGTCGCTATTGAACTTGTTTATCTTGACAACAAAGTATGAAATAAAGTATGCAGTGATCAAATACGTAAATGTTTGTTGTTTGCCATCATTTTAAACAAAAATTTCATTAATTCATGATTTGAGTTGAATCGCATGATTCTTAGGTGGACAGGTATTTAAGTATAACATATATTAGACGTTATATATAGACAATCATGCATTTCAACTATAGAAATGCAATGTAATTACTTAACCAGTCTATGTAATTACTGTCACGTGAAGTTCTTACCTGTTACATTTATAACTTCCATTTGTTGACTTGTTTTCAATTGCAGTGCTAGTAAAGAAAACAATATTGGGATATACATAAAGTTGTTTATAGGCGTCAATTTTCTTTAAAGTCATATGAAACGAGTGACTGGTGAAAAATAATGTTTATCCAATTCTTGAACCAATGCATGTATACATCATAAACTTGCACGATTTTATCATTTTTTACGCAAAAATATCGTATAATCGTCATTTTTTCTCTCTCGGTCTGTTATGAATTGAAAATATGGCCACTCATTAATTGCCGTGTTTGAAGCCGTAGTTTACCGACTATCACCTTATAGTAAACAATCAACAAAGAAGCATTGATATTGAGCACGTGTATAACATGTACAATCAGATAATAGTTTATTTAAATTACAGATCCATGCGTATTTCGATCACCGAAGTTTTACGAGAAGGCTCACGCTAAGGTCACTTTGAATACGGAAAATATGTCGGTGAATTGCTTCCTGGAAGCAAGCAATTAAAAAAGTAAACTTCTTCTAAATGTTGACAAATTAAAGAATTTTCTTCGGAAAATAATTTATGTACATAAGTTTAATAATGACAACTATCCATGTTGTTATAAAAAAACATATGCATATTTTTTTTTAATTTGCGGTTTCATATGACTTTAAAAAAGAATTTGTTAGATATCAGAGCTAGATAAAATGAAAAAGAAGGACAAAAGTTCAAACCTTCAAGTTAAATAATGTTAAAGATTATGATGCATCTTCTACATTCTAATTGCATCAAAACAAAAAAGCTATTCTCTGTCGATATTGCGTACGATTTTAGTACGTATATTTTGAAGTGCAAAAAGTCATGTTATTCTCTGGTTTACACTCAATCCGTTGGATGTGTACTGATTGGTACTTTAGCAAGGGAGAACACTCATTATTTATTCATCAGTTGTAATTGGCTTCAAAGTAGTCTAGATTTCTCCTAGATCGGTACTTCCTGTATTTAGTTTTTATATAACTGTTCATTTTGTTCTTTGCGTTAATCTGATGAACATTCAAGTAATTCATATCTGTTTTTATGGTTCGCTAGGGATTGGTTGGGCGCTCAAAAACTTGTTAAATCCAACCACATGCTATTTATGTCTGTCTCAAATCAATAGCCTGTAGGTCAGTTGTTGTCGTTGTTTCGCGTCTGTCATATGTGTTCATCGTTTTTGCTTTAAATCAGCAAGGTTTCATTGTAACATTATTTTTATTCTCAATATCAATTTTAGTTCATTCATTTTGAAAAATAAAATGCTTAACAGGACAGTGGTTTCTAACGTTTATAGTTAAACAATTTTAACAATCGGTCAACCGATCCCTGTTAGTTGAAATGTATAAACTCTTTTTTGGTCAACGTTAGAAAATTGACGCAAACATTATTTAAAGAATTATAATTTATTTTCTTTTTTTATATATACCATATATAGTGAATATAATAATATTCGGAAACGTTGAGAATGTTGCCACTTTTAATTTAATTTTTTTTTTATTTTCCTGGTGTTTGTTAAACTTATCTTTTTCGTATCTTCTTTATTATTATTATTTGAACGTGTTATAATGACTTGTGTTGTTAAGAATATGAACTATATGCAACTGGATGTTTAACAAACAACGTTCAATTAACTATAGCAAAGAGTGAATATTTACATTTTCCTCTTGTTCAATTTGGTCTGACACAAAAAATTATTAATTTATTAAAATGTCTAAAACTGTACTTACCTGAATGAAATAAAATATAAAAGGACAATTTTATCTGACATTCCATTAGACACTCTTCCTGTAATGTTACATAACAAAAAACTTCTCGGGAAAGGAAATTCCAATGAACAAAATAATCCCCACAATAAAAAACGAAGTGTTCAAATGTCATTTGCGTAATCGCTCTTTTGTCATATTATTGAATTTTGAAAATATATCAAATGATGAAAGCTTTATTCCTTAACGATAGTTAAATGAACCAGTTTATCTCGTCCAATCCAATAAAAGACAAAGTATCTTTGGTCGTTTAAAGCCTCATCATCAACAGTTTTCAAAACAAATCACTATTAGATATGGATTTTTGTCGTTACAGACATTCCCTTTAGCGCGTTTTAACATCCGTTCTTTTTAGCTTGACATCAGATTAAAAGTTTTTTCTAAAGTTGGACAATCATATCTCATGTTATAAATACAAATGCGGCTATTTCTACATTGTACTTTGGACTTGAATTAGATCATGATGAAATAAATCTCATCTTAAAATAACAGTATTAAATTGACAAATGCCTTAGAGATTCCATGTTATTGTTTGATATTGATATAATGCCTGTATAGAAAATGTCGGTTATCAAAATTAGTAGTTTTAAAAAACCTACAGTTAAACAAGTTATACTGTCATTTGTCTTATTGCATCAAACTTAATCAATGACCTCTTGGGGATAAACATAAATATTACCTGCTTAGATTAATGGAACTAAACTGAACTGATTTAAAGATTGTAAAAGAACTAACGAATGGACCCAAAGAAGACTAAAGAACCAAGAGGCCAGGCTCTTCGAAGACCAAAGGAACCAATACAAAAGTTCTGCGAAGACTGTAAAGGAACAACACAATCAATGTTGACCCTAAAAAAATCAGAAAAAAGGCTACACGAAAACTGCTGAGAAATTTGCTTTAAATGAATTTAATATACACAGCAACACATGTCTTTTAAAACAGTCTAAATACAAGATAGAACTCTGGTTTCGTTATACTCCATACATATGAGTATAACGAAACCAGAGTTCAATATTTTGATTAGACTGCTTTTAAATTTTTTTATTACAAACTCATGAACGATACTAGGATAAAAAAACATACGCACGACCATCTACAAAAGTGGCACTCGAATGTAAGAATAAAAATGCCAAAAAATCGTACAAAGACATTTCAGTTCCCCTCGATAAACTCTACTTAATTCTAAACCAAAGGAGACGTCTTTTCCTTTCTTTTTTTTTTTTATCTGACAACGATGATCATTTTGCCCCTTCCGAATCAACAATATCTAAAAAAAAACAAAAAAAACAAAACAAAAAGAACAAACTAAAGAACTCGAAATAAATTGCGATGAAACCCCCCCCCCCACCCCCCCCCCCAAATGCCGGATCGAAGACTGCAAAAAGGAAAAGAAACAAAGACGGTTTATTTCCTCAATCCTGTCTTAACCAAACCTCTTCGTGAGTGAAGATTTTTTTTGGCTTTAGCAGATGTTCAGTTTAATCTGGATCTTCCGTCATTGAATTTGATACCTTTACTTAATTAGTGTCCTTACAAACAACTTTATATTGCTGGGTCTTTCAAGTGTTCCATGAAACCTCGTTCTGAATTATAAGCATCAATATTATCAGTAATCAAAGCCTGTGAACACGGCGTGAATTAGATGTGGATATAGAATTATCTTGTAAACGTATCAATACATTTGACTTTCTCTACAAAAGTATTCCCCATTTCCCACTAATAGATAAATTCAAAGGGTTAGTCTTGCTTTGTTTTATATATATATAACAAAATAATGACCAATATAGATACACGTATCTTGCCTTCAGGAGGGATACATCGTACATTCTGATATAAACACAAATACCTGACATTAACAAGATACTTGGTTGACATCATATTCGTTACGTTTTGAAGACGTGTTTTTCAACAAACAACCGAAATTCCAATGGGACCCCCCAACTGTGCTCCCCCGCTTGTCAAAAATCTCTTTCTTCATATGAGGCTGACTTCATGGAAGAACTTCTTAGGAAGAAAATAAAGAAGTAAGCAGTATCCTCAAACTTCACTTTCCAGTTGAAAACAAAAATTCACTACGAAAGAGATGATTTCTTGTCATGCTATTCTTGAAAGAGTATTCATACTCACATGGAAACTATCAAACCAAGAGTTCCAAGTGTTGAAGTTGAAATCAGTTCTTTGTAAATTTTACAGACACCATCACTCGTTGGTTGACCGAAATGGACTATCTGTTTCACGGATGACAATGGGTAAGATACAATTGTAACTACAATCCGGTGTCCTTACTTCCGAGTGTGGCCTTCCGAATTGGCTTATCACCGGGTTAAACTAACATGAGCAACATCACGAGTGATATCACCCCCATGTTTTGGTGAGGTCTGTGTGACTTCTATTGCGTTTTTGTGCACAGATGTTTTTCTGTTGTTTTTTTATAGCCATGATGTTGTCAGTTTATTCTGGACTAATGAGTTTGAATGTACCCTTGGTATCATTCGCTTCTCTTTCAATCAGTTCATTACGATTACAATTTGACACGACTATACTTTTAGGACTTGTTTTGGTTCAGACATTATTTATAACATTACATTATGTTATTTCAAGAGCAATGACAGCAAGCGCTTATAAAAGAGGGACGAAAGATACCAAAGGGACAGTCAAACTCATAAATCTAAAACAAACTGACAACGCCATGGCTAAAAATGAAAAAGACAAACAGAAAAACAATAGTACACATGACACAACATAGAAAACTAAAAAATAAACAACACGAACCCCACCAAAAACTAGTGGTGATCTCAGGTGCTCCGGAAGGGTAAGCAGATCCTGCTCCACATGTGGCACCCGTCGTGTTGCTTATGTGATTACAAATCCGGTAAATAGTCTAATTCGGTAGGTCACATTCATGAAAGGGAAGGGGATTGTAGTTACGACGTAAGGAACATATCCGATATCATTTGTGAAACGGTTATTCCATAACGGTCAACCAACTCGTGATGGCGTCCGTAAAATTTACGAAGGGATGATTTCAACTTCACCATTTGGAACTCTTGGTTTAATAGCTTCCTTGTGAGCAGTAACCCTCTATCAAGAAAATCATGATAGGAAATGCAAGCACGGGAATATCATATCAATTGGGAGATATATACCCCGTATGCAGGTGCTGCTGGAATGTTGCTACTTAGAAATGGAAAGTTCACAATTGGAAAGCTGAAATCATCTCTTTTGTCGTAAAGTTTTGTTTTCAACCGACCCTCATTGTCAATTTCTAGATGTAAGTCAAGATATGAAGCCGACTTAACTGTATCTGTAGTATCCTTTATCTCCAATTCGATGGGATAGATGCGTTCCACATAGTCACCAAATTTTGAATTGTTTAGTGAAAGAACGTCATCTATATAGCGGAAAGTAGAGTTAAAGGATATTGCTAACTTTTTATCTTTCTTCCTAAGAAGTTCCTGCATGAAGTCAGCCTCATAATAATAAAGAAACAAGTCGGCAAGTAGAGGGGCACAGTTTGTTCCCATTGGGATGCCGACAGTCTGTTGAAAAACACGTCCTCCGAACGTTACAAATATGTTGTCAATCAAGAAATCAAGCATCTTGATAATATCGGTTTCAGAGAATTTTTTGTTTGAATCAGAGTGATTCTTTACAAAGTATGATTTATCCCTCCCTAAGACAAAACACTTGTATCTACGTTGGCCATTCTTTTTTTATGAAGCAAAGTAATACCAACTCTTTCAATTTGTCTTTTAGTTTGGAATGTGGAATACTTGTGTAAAGAGTAGAAAAGTCAAATGTTTTAATACTGTTACAAGATGAAAGAGAGTTAGATTGTATGTACTCTAAAAGATCTTTGGAATTTTTAAGTATCCACATCTGATTCACGCCACCTCTAGAATAGGCAGTTTCACAATAACTTTGAAGCCCGTCTTTGATTGCTGATAAAATAGATGTTAATAATTTAGAAAGAGGTTTCGTGGAGCACTTGGAAGACCCAGCAATATACCGTTGTTTGTAAGGACACTTATGTAGTTTAGGTATCCAATACAGTGATGGAAGATCCAGTTCTTCATCTTTGGTTGAAATACCAAAGGAACAAAGAACAGACCTATGATTATCCAGGATTTCCTCTTTGGTAAGTGTCGTGAGGGTATATGTTGAGTTTCCATGTGAATTGTCTATACCTAATTCGTTTATCAAGCAATTAATGTAGTGACTTTTACAGACAAAAACGATGTTATTTGGGGCTTTGTCTGCGGGGACAACAACATATTTATCATGGAGGTCGGATAAGTGTTTAGCAACATTTGGGTCTGACTGACAGTCAAAAAATTGCGGGACGGACCTGGCGGTTGCAAAAGAAACACAAAATACCAAGGGGGCATTCAAAACTCATAAGCCGAGAGAAACTGGCAACGCCAACTTAATCTAAAAATGTATAAAGAAAATATAGACTACAAACAGAATACTGAACACCTATACCCGACCCTTTCACTTCGTACCTTGTAGTAAAATTTTACGAGAAATAATGTTTTTTTTCTTAAAAGGTGCTGTACCATGTAAGGAATATAGCAGTTGTTATTCAATAGTTTGTTTCTATGTATCTTGCATTAGCGATTGTGTTTGTTGCACTTCAGTGTTTCTAATGTTCGGTTGTTTTTTCTTTTATAACTAGTTATTGTATTTCACTCGGTTGTAGTTAACTCGGATTTGTTTTCACTTAATCGAGTTATAACTTTTGAACAGCGCTAAACTACTGTATGTTGCTTTTATTTAAACCTTTGGTATTGTTAATAAAGGTTTAAACACATTTATATACAGATTAAAACTGGTGTGTAAATTGGCACAATTAACGTAAACTGAATACAGGTCCGAAGTCAGTGCCCCAGTTTATACTCCAGTAACATCCAGTGTAATTTTGTTGAATCCTTAAAATTCCCAAACCGAAACACTTCTAATGTTTGTCTTATTATTTCAGCTTATATGGAAACCAAGGGTCCATGTCTAGATTCACAAACATGGTAAATCAAAGTACATACAAAGAAAATTCTGACATAGACTGTGACAGTGCAGTACTTATTGATATGCAAACCATGCAAGAATAACAATTTACATATTAAACACAAGAAAACGATTGATAAATGAGAATCTATCCCCTCCAGACTAGATATTAGAACGGAAGGATGAATAAATGTGCACCTAAATCATCGAGACTGGAAATGACATGGGAATATATCCCCTACAGAGTAGAAAGAACAGAATGATAATCTTTACGAATCTATACTCTTCAGACAAGACAAATAAATGTGAAACTATCCTCTACATACTACTCTAACATTTATAACAAATTTTCAAATTTGGTTTCATAAATTGACTAAACGTTTGTCTAACATTTCATCTTCCGGTTTAACTTTATACACAAATCATTCAAATGTACAGATGAGTGAAAAATCATATTGTAAACCAGTCACCATTACCTACTTGCTTTCAAAAACTTCGCCATCTCATCACAAAAGAATAACAATACATCAAATTACAATTCCACAATGACAGGATTAAAAAAAGTACATCGATATAAAATAGATATCTATATTGTTAGCAATTATCAACAGGCGGAAATAAAATTTATTGATTGTCCATCACTATCTTTATTTATCCTTAATTCAAAGTTATATGAAACGAGTGACTGGTGAAAATGAAAACATTGATTCCACCAGTTTTAACATATCGGCAAATGTGCTTTCACAATATAATGAATATAAAATATGGTAAGAGAACAAAAATGTTTTCACATGAATCACGACAGACATCGAAAGTTTTTTTTAACTTCAAAAAGGGATATAGTGCAAAATGGAATTGTACAGTATGCAATAACAGACGTAGACATTACTGTCAACGTATATTTGTTCCGCCTAACAGAAGTTCCACTGGAAAATTTGTTATCTACCTAAGTCTACCTAAGTGTATCCAAAAGCATGAGATCAGCTTGCTCCTCTATATTTGGCTCTATTTCACCGTCACTATCACTGTTGAGTACTGTGCTACCTCCGATTGTGAAGTTGTAATCTACTGTGTAGTCATAAATCATAGGATTTTCTTTCCAATATTTATCTAGTCTTCGTTCGAATGTTTTAACGTTTTTGGCAGTTACAATTGTCTCAGGAAAACTGTTGGTAAATTAATACTTTCTAACATCCAGTCTACTCCTGTTCTTGACTAACTTCAAAGAATGCCCTCTTGTTGTTGAACCACTGCTTAATGTGGAAATACCACTTGATGCCCTTTCATCATAGATGTTATTGGGAAGCTTGTACGTCTCGATCATGTCGCCTTGTAGTCTACGATATCTAAGTTTTGGTAATTTTATGAGTTTTAATCTGTCTTCGTATGATAGATCTTTCAAGTTTGGAAGCATTGTTGTAGCCCGTCTTTGTACGTTTTCAACTGAGTCAATATCCTTTTTCTTATATGGACTCCAAACACTGCTGGCATACTCAAGATGGGGTCTAGCTAGTGCTCTGAATAGTAAACAGAAACTCTTATATTCTAAGTACTTAAATGACCTACGGATTAGTCCTACTAGTTGGTTGGCTTTGTTAACCTGTGTTTGTATATGCTTGTCAAATTTAAGCTTATAATCTATATTTACAACTACATCTTTCTCACATTCCACAGTTTCTATATTTTTCCTTCAGGAATATGGTTGTTCTTTGCTATTTGTAATCTATCCATAAAAGCACTTACCTTTTCTGCAGTGTTTTTGTCTGCTAATAATTCTTCCCAATTAACATTTTAATCATTTTTTCTCTTTAGCTTCTGACAATTAAGCTTTGTTTTGTTCTCTTTCAGTTTTAGTCATATCGTGTGTAACACTAATGTTGCCAAATTGACTGTCTTTGTCAACTGCTTTCAGCTTTGTTAGATTTCTTTTTAATATCTACATTTTCTAATGTTACCTTCATTGGCCTAGGCTTCTCTGCATTTTCTTCTCTCTTTCCTATTCTGACAACATTCTTAATACCTTCAGCATCAGTTTCTAAGTAATTGACTAGCTGGAAACAACCAAAGTATCAGTCTTTTTACGTACATCTGGGAGTTTGTCTGTCTTTTCAATAATGCCATGTATTATAATGTTTTTTTCCCTATTTGTACTATCTCTTATTTCAGATACTTTTTTTCAACTGATTTTTCTTTGTCACTAGCAACATCGACTGTTTTACATGTACCTGTACCAATAACTGTTTGCAAAATCTCTTTTACTTGTTCAGGGTTAACCTTTGTATTCATTTCAGACTCGAGGGACGTAATACGGTCCTCCATTTTTTTCATAAATTCTGTGCACCTTTCTTCAATTTCTCTATCTGACGTTATGTTGTTCATCACTTTTGAGTCATAAGAGGGGCAGAACCAATGTAATGCTGGGTTTTTAAAGCTCTCATACTCGACCTTGGACAGATTTAAACATTTCGAACAATAATATTCGGCACAGTACTCGCATTGTACAATTCTATCATTTTCATCAGAGAATTTTCTATTACAAATTTTACAGTTCCATACTTCAGTTTCTGTGATATTTACACTGAATGTTGAGTTTGTGTGTGATCGTGTGGCGATAGTATTATTCTTCTTACCAATTTGAGACATACCGGTAACTTTCCAAAATGGCGGATATATAAACAAATGTTCCTTACTATTCAATCCTTCTCAATCCAATACGGTGATACCATCGTAATTTACAAACGTTCAATCACTATTTTAAACGAAAGTCGTTATATATGTAACTAATTTCACTATTTTAAATGATCTCCAAATTATATAGGATACAATTTAAAGTTATTTTTTCGGCTCCTATTAGAAACCCGACTTCATTCGTTGACCGGAGGTAGCTCAGTTATAAACAACGTCATAATATCCATTCCTGTTGGAACAAATATTCTATACCATTTATTCCGTTAGGAACATTTACTGTAATATTTATTCCAGAATATTGTTTCCATTTGGAACTTATATTATGAAGGAACTTCTTTTCTGTGACAATTTGTGGTGGCTGCTTAGTGGTTTCACCAAAATATTTTTCCATAAACAACATACTGGAGTAGTAGAAACTGACATTTGTAACTAGAATTTTTGAAATTCATGCAATATCGCAAAATTCAAGTAAAATTTTTCGTGTTTTATTTTGCATTAATGTAACAATAACGCTATGTAACCGTAGACTCAATTATTATTGTTATACTCGTAAGTCATCATTTCCTTACCCAACACTGCATTCCGGCAATTAGTCTCCAATGTAACAATAATTATTTTATTATTGTTACATTTCCATGTAACCGTAGCCAGTGCCTAGTTTATTTTAGTGACAGATCCATGCGTATTGCGATCAACGGATTTTTACGAGGAGGTTCACGCTATAAAGGTCACTTTGCATGCTGAATGTGGATAAATTAAAGAAATAAGTATGTGTACATAGGTTTAATAATGAAAACTATCCATTTTGTTATAAAAAAAAACATGCATTTGTTTTTAAATTTGAGGTTTCATATGAATTTAAGACCAATAAGCTCATCATAGATACCAGAAGTGAAAGGACATAATAATTCAGAGACATACAAAGTTAAGAATTTCATAGGGTTAAATGATAAAATATACGAACTAAACAGTAAAATCTATATTTTCTCTTCAGAATTGGGCATTTGAAGTAAATAATAAAGAACACGCAGACTTAGATTGAAACATGATTCACCTATTATGTACTGGCAGTATAAGATACAAAATAAACACCAAATATGGTATGTATTATACTGTTTTCATGCTTACAGGACTGTGTTAACCAAAACAATGCCAAAGGGGTTAATAACCACACTCATTATCAATCTGTACATACTTTCTACTGGAATAATTGATGTGAACAACAGGAATAGATTAACTTATCTGTGTTTGGCAAAACCTTTCTGTGTCCTCATTGCTGTTCAACTTCGTTCTTTATTTTGACATTTTTAAAAACATTTTGATCGAGCTTTACTGGTGAGTCTTTTTAGACGAAACGCAAGTCTACCTTCTAAAATGTTAATTCTGATATCTATGAGGAGTAAATTTGACTGTCACAAAATATGCAATTATAAGGGACCTGCAAGCAACGACTCATCTGACTCTAATTGAGAAACAAACCTTGACTCAAGATTTCCATGTACAAAATGCAAAAAAACGCATATTAGTAAAACGGAATCTATAGTTTACGATAAATTTACATGTGAAAAACGGTCACACAGAAATTGCATTGGCAAGTCAACTTCTCATAAACATGTTTAACCCCGCCGCATTTTGCGCCTGCCCCAAGTCAGGAGCCTCTGGCCTTTGTTAGTCTTGTATTATTTTTAACTTTAGTTTATTGTGTACAATTTGGAGTTAAGTATGGCGTTCATCATCACTGAACTAGTATATATATTTGTTAAGGGGCCAGCTGATGGACGCCTCTGGGTGCGGGAATTTCTTGCTGCATTGAAGACCTATTGCTGACCATCTGCTGTTGTCTGTTCTATGGTCAGGTTGTTGTCTCTTTGACACATTCCCCATTTCCATACTCAATTTTATCTGCATTCGGCTACATAGTCAACAGTGAAGGCACATGGACTTGCATATCTTGTTTCAAATCAAAAACTCAACAAAAATGTATGTTATACCGAATGGAGATGACAGCAAGCACTGGACATTAAATATTTCAACCAATTTATTATTGGCAGACAGTATAGCTAAAACATCAGTCAAACATTAACTCCCCATTGCTTAACTAAATGCCTTTCAGCGCAAATATACATACCATGACATTTTCAACAAACCAACTAAGACCAAGCCAACAGTGGCGTAGCCAGGGTTCATATGATGTGGATGCGAAACTGTGTGTTTTGGGATAATTTTATGCAGAAAATGATATTTTTTTGACATTTTCCCTGTATGCATGTGACGCCCCTACAATCCGACACTGGCTAGATTTTTGTTTAATTTCAAAATACCCACCAATATATATGTTTCTCGAAGGATCCGAATTGACTCCCTTTTGTTGGAATTTGAGCCTCCAAATGAGGTTTTTGATTACTCTTCTAAACGCGTTGCAGGGGACATGGAAATATCGGACGTCCGTCCGTGGACGGACTTGTTAGCCCTGTCATGTGTACAATTCTTGCCATATTTTTGTGATATTTATATCATCAGCAATATTTTTGACTCTTGCGATAATAAGTCCTGATCGAATATTTGCGCTTGTCGTAGCCGACGATGTGCTACGATGTAGACTTTTTACGAAAAAGTCGAGAGCACTTTTCAGTGATTTATCCATAAACTAAATGAGCCTAAAGAAAAGACCACGTATACTGCTTCGGAAAAAGTTGAACGCTATTCTCATATCCTCACTACTGTTAGGTTTAGATACTAGTACATCTGTGTGTTTCTGCTGAGAAAACATGCAATTATACATTTATCTAATTTTTTTTTTAATTTTGGTCTAAAAAAAGGATAAACAGGTGGAAGAAATTATTGATTCATTTGAATTTGATGTTACAATGCCATAAAACATGGCTGACTGCTATACCCTTTTTTTTAAAACTTTTTTTACCTATTATGTCTGTTTGTTTTGTTCACAAATCGTTGTCAATTTAATAGAGTTTTATGTGACTGTCATGCAAGTGAGAGGTTTAACTAGGTATAAAACCAGGTTTAACCGACCATTTTCTAATTAAGAAAATGTCTGTACCAAGGCAGGACTATGACAGTCGTTGTCCATTCCTTTGATGTGTTTTAGCTTTTGATTTTGCCATTTGCCGAGGGTCTTTCTCTTTTGAATATTTCTCAAAGTTCAGTATTTTTTATATCTAACACTTTTTGTACAAGTATTAACATGAGGATGCTGAGATTTACTCACTATGATAGGCTTTCAATTAAGAATATTTCAATGCAGGTAATGTACATTGGGTACATAGATGGATTAATTACTAAGTCACTTAGATCCTGATAGTGTGAACTTTTATTTACATTTATTCACTTTTAACATCAATTGACTTTAGTTTAAACAGAAGTAGGTTATATAATTGAATATAGAAAAAAAGATTTAAAGAAAAATAAGAAAAAATCCTGTAATCACAGTCCATTTTCATTTTACAAATGTCCTTCCTCTCAAGCAGATGTTTCTTCATTCAAACTATCCACTACGAATGAGATTAGGTTCTCGTCCAGACCAGTTGTCTGTTTTACTGCTGGGGCCTCCTGTTTACATACATCTGATGGAAACATGTTGGACTCTACGGACAGCAAAGATGACTCTCTGAAGCAGCCGCCCTCATCAACTATAGGCAGCTCACCCTTATTGCCTATTGAAGCAACAGTTACTGGCCTGGAAACGTTGGGACTATTCAACAGCTCAAGATTGAAGACAGGCTTCTTTTGACCTAATGTATTGGTAACAGGCTCAAGATTGAAGACAGGCTTCTTTTGACCTAATGTACTGGTACCCGGCTCAAGATTGAAGACAGGATTTATTTGACCTAATGTACTGGTACCAGGCTCAAGATTGAAGACAGGCTTCTTTTGACCTAATGTATTGGTAAAAGGCATCTCTTTAATATGTGGTAATGGTTTCCATGGTGTAGCATGACTTGTTTCGCTTGTTAATTTTCCTGGATGCTTCTTCAATTGTCTTGGAGGTGGGACATGACTTTCAAATTGAAATTTATTTTTTGTTTTCATTTGGAAAGACACTGTTTGTCTTTGATACCTTGGTACCTCTGCTTCTGATATAACTGGATCCTGTCAAAAAACAAAATACTAGAATGTCTTCATAATCGCATACAATGTCTGCTGCAAGTTAAAGAGTAATAAATCTTTTTGGAGTGATACATTTACTGAGAATTCAGAAATTATTAGGATATTTATAAGTGAAAGAAATGCAACAGTACCATAATGTAATAACTGTTTCACAGATGATATCCGATATGTTTTTTACATCATAACTACAATCCCCTTCCCTTTCAGGAATGTGACTATTTAACAGGCTTGTAATAACACGAGCAACACAACGAGTGCCACATGTGGAGCTGGGTCTGCTTACCCTTCCTAATCATCCCCCGTTTTTGGTGGGATTCATGTTGCTTATTCTTTAGTTTTCTATGTTGTGTCATGAGTATTATTGTTTGTCTGTTTGTCTTTTTCATTTCTAGCCATGGCTGAGTCAATTTATTTTTCGATTTATGAGTTTGACTGTCCCTCTGGTATCAATTGCCCATCTTTCACAATAATAAAAACTGGCATTCATAATTTCGGCAGTGATGTTCCTTCATAAAATTTTCCAATGGTGTTTTTAAATTACCATTTTTCCAGTTGTTAAGAGTTATCAATAATAAATGCAACTATTAAATTTCTGAACTTATAGGAGTTATTTGTATAGTTTTATGGAAATATTGTGCATCAATTGTGATGGAGGTGTGATAAGGAATATTTTCAACCTACAAAAATGTAGTGTATCAAAACAAGTTGATTTTAGCTTCAAAATAATTTTTAAGCATGTGCAAATTTCAAACTGTAATATTTATATCATATATATTTAAAAATATGAATAATGGTAGAGAAATTTACTTTCAAATGTTCATTTCCTACAAAGAATAAAAAAATATGCAAATTTTAACACATTATTGATTATGAGAAATATTGAGAGAAAGTATGTACAAAAAGAAATATTTAAATTAAAGAAGTTGTTCATACAGACAAACAGTGTTTGGTTATCTTATTGGTACTTGTATGCAATCTGTATTTGTGGTTAAAAAAAAACATGTAGAAAATATCAAAATCTATGTGTTTTATCATGAAATCATAAAGAATGTTTTTTAACATGACATCACAACTACATTTAGTTTGATGGCATATGTTTACAATTTATCATTTTAACATTACCTTAGATTAAAAACAGATTCAAATTAGAAATTCAATATAAGTTCAAATTTCAATTAAAAGCTTGGCAAAATAAGGCCCTAATGGCACCCTGACCTGACCTGAATTATGCAGACTAATAAGCAATGACAAGCTGTCTATAACAGTTAGTTAGGCAATCATACCACATCTCTTTATTTGTTTATGTCAACATATAAAACTGACCTCATTTTCACTAGACAGGTCCTCTTCATCAATGTCTTCATCAAATCGTGCTTTTTCAGCTGAAATTTTAGGGAAACAAAAAGTTAGAGAAAATATAAAATGAAGAAAAGACACTGCTGATGGTTTTATGCTATTGTACTTTTTGTCATGCATTGTCTTCAAATCATTCAAGCAAGCAAACATTGGTCTGATGATTCCTAGAGTAGTGTACTTTTTACTGTATTATCTTATGGGGCCTATATAGAACTTGTAGAAAGTTGTTCTTGAAAATGGAAACATCAAGCTACAATGTTTGTTTTATATGGGTATAGACTGTTAAGAACTGTAACTACAAAAAGATTTAACAAACATTTAACCTCTGTGCTTTAATTACAAAGAAGGTTGTAATTAGGGTAGACCAGGAAGGAGATTTAAGGAACGGTATTACATGCATTAAAGATGTCAAAACTGACTTACAAGTTTTAAAGAATATTACTAAGGTGCAACAAAAGAGAGAAAATAACACATTGAAAATTCCCAACATATCTTTTTTTAAAAACCAATAACTAGATGCATGATATATTTTCTGTCAAACAAATGCATTAGTAGAGGGATGAAAGTTCCCACCCTGCATTTGTTTTAGCAGAGTAGTTATTAGGCTAAATGGTTTCAAGAACAGTTTTGAAGCTGATGGATAACAGATATTATCATAGTCAGTTAATAATATACTTACAGTGACCTCTGTCTGATTTATACACCCATTTGTCAGGTCTACAATAAAATAAAAAACAATTAAAACTTATATCTAGTATAATGTCTTAGTGTAAGTTATTTCAGCATTTGTGTAAGGAACACTTTTGATTCAAAACTTTACAATTTGCATGAGAATACATTTATTTGTTACAACTGAACTTACTATAATAAAACATCTGTTATCTATGTATAAAAATACCATTTGTCTTAACATTAAAATTGGTAATTTTTATTCTTCTCTCAATGAGACTTGCACCCCACAGCAATTTTTGTTGGTAGAGGTGTCATATTTACACAAACTATATATATGAGAAGTTTTATATATATAAATTGCATTTAAACAGAAATGTCAGTCAGTTGAAGGCAACAAAAGAATATCAAAGTTTAAACAGTTATTCTATTCTTATATGTAGAATTTAAAGAAAGTTACAGAAATCAAATAGATATGGACTTTTCTGTATCAATCTGACATTAAGGATCAATTCGACTAACCAAATGCAAAACACCGTTGTAACACAAAATGATATTCTGATTATAAGTGACAATGCTTAAGGTTTGTTCAAATTATGTTTAAATAATTTTTTAAGTAAAATTATCATTTGGCCTTACCTTAGTTTCTTCCTCAGAAAGAAAACCACTATGGCAGCAGAGATGAGGATAACTATGATACAGATTACAATGACGGCTATCATCCACGGCTGTATTCCACAGTCAGGACAGGTACAAATGTGACTACCGATCGTATTGATACAGGTGTAAGATTCTGGACATGGTGATGGAGTCTGTAGACATTCATTTACATCCTCCTCACAATGCTGACCGGTGTAACCTGAGCTACATACACAATCATAATACTGGTCAAAACTCTCAGCTCTGTGTGTATCCTCACAGGGATAGTTACTAGTGTTCTTGGCTAAAAATTAAAAACAGAATAAAATGATTCAGCTAAAATAATAATGTTATTTGGAAAAGGACACTAATTTGATTTGGTCTTCTGTGCTGAAAAAGGCAACACCATAACTTTAGGTGGTTGTCCTTTTTTGCTATTTATCATATTCATTTTTTATTTGCACATTAATCAGGCCGTTAGTTTCTTGTTTGAATAGTTAAACATTTGTCATGGTTGTTCTTTAATAGATTGCTACATGGTTTGGTTTTCACTCATTGTTTAAGGCTGTAAGTTGACTTATAGTTAAAAAATTCTTTGTTGTTTAGTCTCTAATGGAGTTTTCTCATGGGCAATTCCCCTTTACAGAGTCTGGAGGACTACGTATAATCTCATTGTTCGTACACCAAAATGAAAATAACATCACATCAATAGTTGAATTTCTCTTGTTTATCACGTTTTAAACCAATCAAAACGTTTTGGTGTACGCTATTGGAAATATTACCCAGAATGCATTAGATTCTGAATCGAAGAGGTACACCATAACTTCTTATTGTAATATCAACAAGAATGTGTCCTCAGTACACGAATGCCCCACTCGCACTATCATTTTCTATGTTCAGTGGACCGTGAAATTGGGGTAAAATCTCTAAATTGGCATTAAAATTAGAAAGATCATATCATAGGGAACATGTGTACCAAGTTTGAAGTCGATTGGACTTCAACTTCATCAAAAACTACCTCGACCAAAAACTTTAACCTGAAGCGGGACAGACGGACAAACGAACGAACGAACGGACGGACGAACGAACGGACGAACGGACGCACAGACCAGAAAACATAATGCCCCTCTACTATCGTAGGTGGGGCATAAAAATATCTTTCCAGAACTCAATAATTTTTATGCTTCCCTTGCACTTCAGTCAGTGGAATAACGAAAGGTAAATTGAACTAGTAAGAGCTATCATCAGTGAGTAACATGCAAGTCAATATATTATCAAGATAACCCTAACCCTTAGGACATGTAAATTAATAACAAATCCATATGAAAGAAAGTTTGCAGTTACTGAAAGAAAGTGATGGTTGTTGAAGTTATTCTACAGATAATCTGGTAAAGAAGATCAGAAGTAAAGCAAAATAACCATACATTGTCGAATAAGGTCTTTTTTAAAGCATTTCAATTTGTATAATAAATAAAATATTGAATCCATTATCATTTGATGTTTCAAATGTAAACTCACTTTGACAATGGCCATTGTTCTGACAAGGGGACTCCATTATAGCAAACTCTACTGTTAAAATTTCAGATGAAGAATTGTTGTTGTCCATAACATACATCTTCAACCTATCATATCCAAAGTAACCAGAAGGTTGAATATAGGTCACAGTGACATAGATCCAAGACATCTTTGTTTCATTGTAGGGTAAAAGCTGACTGAAGTTTCCACATGGATTTGTATCCATCTAAAAAAAGAAAAGAAATGATATAGTTTTTCAGTCTTCTAATATTTTTGGGGGTTTAATTATACTTTTCTTATTTGAAAATAATGTTTAATGCAAGTATCTATAAATATTTCAGATAACAGATAACCATCACCAGTATGATTATGATAAAATACTATCAATTTAAAACAGTCTCTTTATAAAAAGCTTGCTATTTAGAAACAGAGTAGTGAACGTCCTTTGATAGACTTATCTGGTAAGACAAAATCATTTAGCCTTATGAACATATGGATGTCTTCAGTTGCTATAGAAGAACATTTATATTTTGATGTTATTATTTCAATAATGCAGATATGTATCCATGGTAACTTACCAACGACTGCTCTTGGCATGTATCTATCCTCAGTAATATTGTTTCTTCATTGGTCACTGTTAAGTTTCCATGATTTGGATAAGATATAAACATAGACAGGTTATCTTCTTTCTCCACATCATAACCGCCGATCACTGCTGTAAACTGCTCTGACCAGATGTTCTCATTATAATCCTGCATCTGCTCTAAATACACCTGGAAAACATTGTTTCGGAATAAAATTTAAAGGCTTAATTACCCACAATGTGTGATAGAAAAACAGAAAAGTTTCAGACCATTAAAACCACTAATATTTGATATCAAAAGAATAAACATTACATTGATCATACATGGGAAAAACTGACTTATTGTGTGTGAAATATCATCATTTCATCGTTGATGCTCATTTAGTAATAAAACTTCAAAAATATATCTTCTAATTGAAATAAAAGAAATAATTGTTATTTTGAAACAGATATTAAGCCTAAATATAAATGTCCCATCAGTATGTAGTTAAATTCTTACTTCAACTAAGTTTCAAATAAAGAAACCTTTATTCTTAATGTGGTATACATTTTGTGTAAAATTTTATAGCTAGCAAACTATAAACTGACTGATAAAAAAAGGCTTTATTTGCAAGGAGAATGTATCCCTCTCCAAGTATGTTTTGTATAAAATACAGTGCATTAAGCATATTTGTGTTGAATGAACACTGTATCTAAATCTTGTCTTGACAACCACTTTTGCTGGACAGCATTTTGGATATGTTTTGGGTTTTGAAAATATTATAATTGTTGGCAAAAAGAATTATCATACACTTTCTTGAAACTAGATAATCCCAAAATGACTGTGAACAAGTTTAAAAGACTTTTGAAAAATTAATGCACGACAACAAAATGACACCAAAATGACAACATTGATATTTCTAAAACAGATACTAGATTTATGCACTGTGCACAATGTATGTTATTTTCTAGAAAACTATGGTTAAACACATTAATATCATGAGTATATATTTAATCAAAGAGCTGAAGAGCTCTGAGGGAAAAGACGGCCATTGTTTCAATTTTTAGGGGGTATCTTTTGATAGTCTACAAACAAAGAATGAGCAAAAGAACAGCTAGAACATATAGAAAGGCTGACAATAATGAAACTAATTGTTGTTTATTGTTATTTCATTTCCTTAGTCAAGAATTCATCATAGAGACAATTTGGACCAATGAGATCTACACCTTCTAAATCAAAAGATTTGATTAAAGTTGGGAGTTAATTATCTAAAATTCAATTGAATTTAATAACTACTACAATATATTTTAGAATTTTAATTATGTATAACTGAACGGCAGGCTAAGACCATTCTCAATTTTTTGTGACAGTATTCTCAAGAAAGTGAGGACTGAAAAATCTATTCAGTTTTAATTTTCCATTGATAAAGTTCCCAGTTACAACTCTCATCAGAGGGATACATGTACTTATAAAATCAAATATGATTGATATAATCTGTGTGAAGTTTGTTTCCAGATCCCACATTTGGATATATCTGTAAAATTCATGAATAAATAGCTTTAAACTACAAAAAGCAATATTTAAAAAAAAAATGAAAAAAAAATGACCACTACAATAATTTATATGTTGGTACGCAAAATTATTTTTTAATTGATGACTACTTATCATATATATACTTAACATGACATTTTTAGTGTTCATATACATTAACTTTCATTTTAGTGGGTAATTACTCATCAATTGAGGTGCTCCTTAATTGGAGAAAGATTCTAAAAACATCACTTTACAGAAAGAATGAAAACTGCAGTTGCTCTCCCCAATCTCAATAGGTATAAACTACCAAAAGCAACATTTTTTTTTTTTTTTTTTAACCATTTCAATAATAATGTCGGTACACATTTTTTTCTATATAGAAGACTACTTATCATATACTAAATGTCACATTTTAAATGTTCAGAAACATTTACTTTGATTTTAGCGTAAAATTACTCATCAATTGAGGTGCTCCTGAATTGGAGGAAGATTCTAAAAACAGAACTTTACAGAAACAATGCAAACTGCCGTTTCTCTCCCCAATCTCATGTATCCCCATTGACATTGTTTACCGCGAAAGTTGACCTACATATTATCTGATTATAGTCTCAGATTAAAGCATTGCATGTTGGTGTGTGAATCATCTACACTACAGCAAACATCATTAGGTTTATATTTAACAAATATGGATTTTAAATTAGTATACAAATACTGTGAATGATTTTTATAATGAATAAAGGATATCCCTGTGTAGTGTGGCATTCCAACAATGACGTCACTAGGTTAGATATATTTAGAATATTTCGTAATACTGATTTTTCCGGACTGTAAAAGAAACGTATATAGTGTAAGGGAAAGCTCAATATACGATAATTTCATGAGAAACAGAAGGGAAATGTGTAAAAAATGTATTTAAAGTCAATCTGTTCTCCTTGTCATCAATTTTAGTATGACATTTTGAGGGGTTTCCAAACTATCAAAACAAAATGATTGACGTGAGGGAATGATACTCTGGCCAACCCCATTAGGGAATTGACGGCTTGAAGCCATCTTTCCCCAAAAATGATAAATTTCTTGAAATGCTCATATTGTTATTGATGTTTTATTTTAAATTGTTTAACATCTCACAGCGATATACTTCTAAAGCCTTTATTTATTCACCCCTTATTTTATTGATTTTGTATTAACATTGTATCATAGATTTATTCACTCAGTGTATGTTCACTTGTGTTAATATGTTTTTTTAAATTAAATTAAGCCATTTTAATTGATATTTTATAGTGTTTCTTTCTATGGTCAGATGTTACACTATTGTTTCAGATAAGGGTGAAGGTTGGTACCTACTAAAATGTTTAAACCCACTGCATTTGTTTGCACCTGTTCTAAGTCACGAATCTGATGTTCAGTAGTTGTTGATGTGATTCATAAGTGTTTCTCACTTCTTGTTTTTCATATAGATTTAATGGATGTTTTTTTCAGTTTGAATGGTTTTACGCTATTTTTCTTGCACTTTATAGCTTACTATTTGGTTTGAGCCACGGCTGTGTTGAAGACCTATAATGGTTTATTTTAACAAATTGTGACTTGGGTGGAGAGTTGTCTCATTGGCACTCATACAACCTCTTCTTATATCTATCATATGTAGGATTTATGGAATATTGTGCCCAATGCACCATGTTTTGTGTATATCAAAACTAATGATAAAAATGTCAAAATTAGATAACTATTATGCCAATCACATTTTTGATTGCATGAATGCAATCTCTATCACCTCCTTCTAATTATGTCTTTATCCACAAGTTGTAATACTTACAATAACAGGTTCAGATGGGTCTTGGTGTAACATTGATTGTCCATACTGAGTAATGAATATCTCTGGGTGGTCATTTTGACTGGTAATTGTGACGGTCAGTGTTACAGGTAGACTAGCCACAGGTATGTTTGGGTCTGTTTGATTCTCTGATAAGATGATTTTTATTATCTCTGTTCCTGAACAATCAACACATGGTGTATATAACAATCTGAAATAAAAAGAAGACATCATCAGTAAAACTTTTTGCATGTAGTTACTATGATATGATGTATGATGGCTTGTTTTGAGGCTGAGACATTTATACAGATGTGGTTAAATCATTGAGGTGAGAAGTGAAGTTAAATTGGGAAACCCTGAAAAGTCCATGTGATGCTACTTCAGCAATTTTCCTACAGATAAATTCTCAGGAGCTCAGTTCTTTACAAACACTAATTAATAAATCATATTTTTTAAACTTTATTGTACAGTCTTCGGCTCATTAAAAAAGAACAAATGTTTAAGCTCATGCAATTAGTAACAAGCATGTGTTCATATTACACTTATGCCCCTCTTGCAATATCAATTTCTTTTTTTAGTGGACAGTGAAAATGAGTTCAAAACTCTAATTTGGCATTAAAATTAGAAAGATCATATCATAGGGAACATGTGTTCTAAGTTTCAATTTAATTGAACTTCAATTTCATCAAAAACTACCATGACCAAAAACTTTCACCTGAAGCTGGACAGTAAGAGGAACAAACCAACAGACAAATGGACTAACGCACAGACTGAAAAACATAATGCCCGTAGGCGTTGTATAATGTCAATTTTTTTTTTTTTTTTTTAATTCTATTTCCAGTCTAGTTCCTTCGTTTGAGGTGCATTAGACATATTAACCTGAATGTTAAATTAATAATTACTGAACAAGCAAAGGAGGTTTTAGTACATATGAAACTTATGTATAACCCCATCGTGTTTTGTGCCTTTAGCAAGTCAGGCTACATGATTGTACATGTTTATATTCTAGGATAAGTCAGGTTTGGATGTGATCCTTTTAATGTATCATTTATTCAATCTATGAATATAGAATACAGTGATAAAATTTCTCTTTTGTTACCAGATTTATAATATGGAGAGGGGAAGTAATATATGACTTTACATTGTTTCAAGTTAACAGGAGGCTCAGGTGTCTTCCTCCATCTTGGATTTTGAAGAAGCAGATAACTTTGGTCTAGACATTTGATGAAATGAGCAAATTTTGAGAGCTGTATGTAATTTATGTAAAAGACTTTTCATATACATATAGAAAATTGTGTGTTTTATCATAATTACAGCTGTAATTTCTCAAAAACATCTTGTTTGAGTTTGATTAGATTTTGTTCAACTTTGCCAAATAAGGGGAGATAACTCAGATAAAGTAATTTCGATATAACTTTTTAAAATGATTAGAAATGTTAATTCATTGTAGTTATGTGACTAATAGAATATTTTCGTTATAATTTGTTAATGGGTCAAAATGACATTTCACTCATTTTCACCATTTTCCCGCCAAAACTTTGATGTGATCCTTGGGTTTTAAGGCAATATATTTTTTTTCCTTATTGGTGACCTATGTTTTTTATTTGCTCATTCTTTGAAGCTATATTTCAGCTTTTTATATTACAGTTTTGGACCAAGTGTCATAAAACATTTTTTTTTATTTTCCGATAAAAATATGTCAACACCTCTTTTTTCCTTATCATTTCATTGAAAAAAAGTCCATTTTACATACCTGTTTAAAAGAAAATTTTGAGCTTAAATGGTCAATGACCCCCTATTTTTTTCGACCAATTTGATTCACTTTCTGTAAAGAATAAAATAACAAAAAATATGGCACTGATAGAAACCTCGAATAGGCCCGAGCCACCTTAATTCAACAACACAGACAATACTTTAACCTCAATATAAAGATATGTATTTGTGATATATAAAATATCTTACAGTCCATTTGTATGGAGTATGGGTTCTCCCATTATATATGTTGTATTGTCCAGGTAAAATATAATGGAATCTCCTTCATCATCAACAGCCTCTAATAAATACTGTAGGGTACCTAAAACATAAAAAGTTCATCATCAACAGCTTCTAATAAATTCTGTAGTGTACCTAAAACATAAACAGTTGATATGGAATAAAATGTTGTACCTAACCTTGTAACAAATTTTCAATAAAAGCATTACAATCTTGCAATAACATGATTAAGAGGATGTTACAGAAATGGCCATAGTTTACTAATCTTCGAACTTTGAAAAAATTATAATGGATATACTTGATGTAAAATAGAACATGACTAAACATTGTAGTCTCTATATGAATGGTTCAAGTTGCCCACTGAAGGGGTTCACACATTTTTACTAAGAATTGAGTAGAATATTATTTGTCTCATTTGTTTCCTTTGACTAGTTGACACCAAAATCAATAAGCTTTATTTCCCTTCCCATTATCTCCAATCCAGAGGCAGATTAAGGGGGGGAGGGCCCTTTTTGGGAAAAAAATTTGTTGCTTATATAGGGAATCACTGAAACGTGACTGGAGCCGGCCCCCTCTTAGGCAGTCAGTGGGCCCACACTTATGAAAATTTCTAGATCCGCCAGTGCGGCATCTGTGTACCTTTCATTCTGATAAATCAAGCAATGGAAACTAATAGAAAAGAAAATATATGGGTATGCATCCATGTCACAAAATTAGTACATGCACAGTAAAATACACATAAAAACTGTTTTTCAAATCAAGTTCTCAGCAAGGCCTTCAACACGGAAACTCAGGCTACAAACCACAAACTATTTCCAATTCTAAGAAATAGTGACCTTGACTTTTGTCCTAACAATCATAAGGCTTCTTTATTTCCTATCTCTTTATGTGTATTATTTAGATATTTATTTACCTTCATCCTCCGTAATAGTTACAGTATCAGGACTGACCAATCTAGGAGGTGTATTGTACACTAGATATTTACCTTCATCCTCAGCCATAGTTACAGTATCAGGACTGACCAATCTTGGAGGTGTATTGTACACTGAGGTTGTTACTACAGACATTGAGAACTGGGATTCTGATGACAAGTAGTTGGGATCTGTGGTAGATCTCTTCCTCCGACCATCATCATTTTTGTTCCTATTAGAACTACTAGTACTGCAAACCTAAATAGAGAATGTGATTAATCAGATACCTTTAAGAATGATCTTTAATAATCTCAAGAACATGTACAGATTTTGTGCTTACTGTACATTCATAAGTGTATTAAAGATAGAAATGACAGTAAACCGGATTCTTTAACATTTATTTGTGTTCTGACATTTATCAATATTACAAGGACCAAAACTCCTAATAGGTAAAATTTATGATTATCAATATCAAACTTGACTTCCATGTTGTCAACAATGACAACATATAAACTAGATAGAAAATTACCCTCTAGCAGGACAAACTGTGTGCCCTTAATGCATAAAGTAAGAAAAAATTTGTTGTCAGTAACAACATATTAAAATTTTAAAAGGTTTGGTTGAACAGTTCATGAGTAAATGCGCGGACACAACATTTTTTAAACTTTCAAGAACCGTAACTCCTGAACGGTAAAAGTCAAAATCGTCATTATTGAACTTGACCTCCATTTTGTTGTCAGTAACAACATATTAAAATTTTAAAAGGTTTGGTTGACTGGTTTATGAGTAAATGCATGTACACGACATTTTTTAAACTTTCAAGAACCGTTACTCCTGAACGGAAAAAGTAAAAATCGTCATTATTGAACTTGACCTCCGTTATGTTGTCAGTAACAACATATTAAAATTTTAAAAGGTTTGGTTGAACGGTTCATGAGTAAATGCACGGACACAACATTTTTTAAACTTTCAAGAACCGTAACTCCTGAACGGTAAAAGTTAAAATCGTCATTATTGAACTTGACCTCCATTTTGTTGTCAGTAACAACATATTAAAATTTTAAAAGGTTTGGTTGAACGCTTCATTAGTAAATGCACGGACAACATTTGGTTGCTGCCCGCCCGCCTGCCCGCTGTACATCCCCAAATCAATAACCGTCATTTTTGACAAAAATCTGGTTTAAAATACAACCTCACAAGGCTAGTAATATTTGTACTGACAAATTTTGTTCCATTTACCATATTTGTTATTTGGTGCATATTAATTGAAAATGTCCTGTTCTACCCACCCTAACTGTTGCTGATCTATTTTCTTTGTGATATTCTTTTCTACTAACCATAGCTATAACTATCCTATTGGTAAGTATAATTTCACTGATCATAACTGTAACTGTAACTGTTATCCTAAATGTTATCAGTACAATTAGAATTTGGTAACTATGTAACACTTACCATAACTGTTACTGTTCCATTTGTATTGGTAACCTCTGTTCCATCTTGGTCACCACAGGTTTTACTGGACAATTCCCACTGCTGCAGTTCTGAATTAAATAAAAAAATAATATCAATGTTCAAAAGGGAGTAAGTAACATATATTGTAAAGTCTACTATTTTTTATTAATTCCAATTTACTGTTTTCATTCAAATCAAATAAGGTCTAAACTAAAGTTACCAGCCCATCCAGTGAGTTAATACCTGTTTTTTTTTTTCATTATAAGTAACTGAATCTTTACCAAGATTCCAGTGAGTTAACACCTGTGCTTTGTCTCTATCAGTAACTGAATCTTTACCTGGATTCCAGTAAGTCAACACCAGTGCTTTGTTTCTATCAATAACTGAATCTTTACCTGGATTCCAGTGAGCTAACACCTGTGTTTTTTTTCTATCAGTAACTGAATCTTTACCTGGACTCCAGTGAGCTAACACCTGTGCTTTGTCTCTATCAGTAACTGAATATTTACCTGGATTCCAGTGAGTTAACACCAGTGTTTTGTCTATATCAGTAACTGAATCTTTACCTGGATTCCAGTGAGCTAACACCTGTGCTTTGTCTCTATCAGTAACTGAATATTTACCTGGATTCCAGTGAGTTAATACCTGTGTTTTGTCTCTATCAGTAACTGAACCTTCACCTGGATTCCAGTGAGTTAACACAAGTGTTTTGTCTATATCAGTAACTGAATCTTTACCTGGATTCCAGTGAGTTAACACCTGTGCTTTGTCTCTATCAGTAATTGAATATTTACCTGGATTCCAGTGAGTTAACACCTGTGCTTTGTCTCTATCAGTAATTGAATCTTTACCTGGATTCCAGTGAGTTAACACCAGAGTTTTGTCTCTATCAGTAACAGTATCTTTATCTGGATTCCAGTGAGTTAACACAAGTGTGTTGTCTTTATCAGTAACTGAATCTTTACTTGGATTCCAGTGAGTTAACACCCGTATTTGTCTCTATCAGTAACAGTATCTGTATCTGGATTCCAGTGAGTAATCACCTGTGTTTTGTCTCTATCAGTAACTAAATCTTTACCTGGATTCCATTCAGTTAACACCAGTGTGTTTTCTCTATCAGTAACTGAACCTTTACCTGGATTCGAGTTAACACCAGTGTTTTGTCTCTATCAGAAACTGAATCTTTACCTGGATTCCAGTGGGTTAACACCAGTGTGTTGTCTCCATCAATCACTAAATCTTTACCTGGATTCCAGTGAGTTAACACCAGTGTTTTGTCTATATCAGTAACTGAATCTTTACCTGGATTCCAGTGAGTTATCACCAGTGTGTTTTCTCTATCAGTAACTGAACCTTCACCTGGATTCCAGTGAGTTAACACCAGTGTTTTTCTCTATCAGTAACTGAATCTTTACCTGGATTCCAGTGAGTTAACACCGTGTGTTTTCTCTATCAGTAACTGAACCTTCACCTGGATTCCAGTGAGTTAACACCAGTGTTTTTCTCTATCAGTAACTGAATCTTTACCTGGATTCCAGTGAGTTAACACCAGTGTGTTGTCTTTATCAGTAACTGAATCTTTACCTGGATTCCAGTGAGTTAACACCAGTGTGTTGTCTTTATCAGTAACTGAAACTTTACTGGAATTCCAGTGGGTTAACACCAGTGTTTGTCTCTATCAGTAACTGAATCTTTACCTGGATTCCAGTGAGTTATCACCGTGTGTTTTCTCTATCAGTAACTGAACCTTCACCTGGATTCCAGTGAGTTAACACCAGTGTTTTTCTCTATCAGTAATTGAATCTTTACCTGGATTCCAGTGAGTTAACACCGTGTGTTTTCTCTATCAGTAACTGAACCTTCACCTGGATTCCAGTGAGTTAACACCAGTGTTTTTCTCTATCAGTAACTGAATCTTTACCTGGATTCCAGTGAGTTAACACCAGTGTGTTGTCTTTATCAGTAACTGAATCTTTACCTGGATTCAAGTGAGTTAACACCAGTGTGTTGTCTTTATCAGTAACTGAAACTTTACCTGGATTCCAGTGGGTTAACACCAGTGTTTTGTCTCTATCAGTAACTGAATCTTTACCTGGATTCCAGTGAGTTATCACCGTGTGTTTTCTCTATCAGTAACTGAACCTTCACCTGGATTCCAGTGAGTTAACACCAGTGTTTTTCTCTATCAGTAATTGAATCTTTACCTGGATTCCAGTGAGTTAACACTGTGTGTTTTCTCTATCAGTAACTCAACCTTCACCTGGATTCCAGTGAGTTAACACCCGTGTTTTTCTCTATCAGTAACTGAATCTTTACCTGGATTCCAGTGAGTTAACACCAGTGTGTTGTCTTTATCAGTAACTGAATCTTTACCTGGATTCAAGTGAGTTAACACCAGTGTGTTGTCTTTATCAGTAACTGAAACTTTACCTGGATTCCAGTGGGTTAACACCAGTGTTTTGTCTCTATCAGTAACTGAAACTTTACCTGGATTCCAGTGGGTTAACACCAGTGTTTTGTCTCTATCAGTAACTGAAACTTTACCTGGATTCCAGTGGGTTAACACCAGTGTTTTGTCTCTATCAGTAACAGTATCCTGGTATGTGATCTGTAATGGTCCAGGCATTGACAGATGGCCAACAGGAATTACAGCAAAGGAAAACTGACTTTCGTGTAACCTACAACATTATTACATTTATAATTAGCTTCTTTGTTAGCTTGCTGACTATTTATCTTATAAAGTATATATTGAAAAGTTTTAGTTGATGTGCTATGAGAGATGGCTGAGGACTAGTTACTTTCTGGGAAATGATATGTGCTAATTCTTATACAAATGCCTACCAAATATCATTGGCCTAGTAAAATATTGGTAGTTCCTCCTTAAACTGTTCTATTACAAACTTTAACAAGTATTGATGCAAAGTTGCAAATGCTCAAAATCATGCTCAAAATGCCTAACAATGAACCTGAGTACATACCTTCACTTTAAAAGATGTACAGACACATGGAAGGAAGTAATATTGGATGACTCTTTCACTTTTGTGGTAGGAGCATTGAGAGTGACTAATGTCCCAAATATACATAAAATCACCTTAACTAACATGATTTTTTTACTTGAAAACTTGTTTATAATACCTGATGATGAGAAACAAGTTTATAAGACGAGGCTAAAGAATTTGTTTAATCTATACTACAAAAACTCATGCATGATAGATGATAGACAATATCGAGTCAAACATTAATAAATATAAAACCAACCTTTTATAGAGTATTCTATCCACCATATCTGATGTATCATCAGGGTTAACTATGTAGGATCGGAACTGAGGAGACGAGTCTGAAGCATAACTAGTTGTCAGATCTGTGCCATCTAAAGGTTGCAGTATTATACTCTGTCCAGCTTCAAGTCCTTTGGTAAAGAAGAAAGTTATGTATTTAACTGAACTCAATATTTAACTTATAACTACCATAAATATATATAGAGTTGCTATTTTGTAAACTAAATCCTTAAGTTAAGATCATAATAACCTTAATCTAATATATTGTCTACAAATACTGTATGTTTTACTGATATCTTGTTTTTAAAATAGAGTTTTGTTGGACACAATTATAATGTTCCTCCATGATGTACTGACAGGGATATTCCTAGATTTCCATTGCCAGGTTTTTCATATAACAAATATTTCTATATTTCAAGGCATGTGTCTTATCATATGAAAGTACAATTAATAACAATCAACACTTTTTTCTTTTTCAAATGTTTTCAAATAAATAAATAAGAATGTTACCCTCAGGTGATGTGATGATAAGACTGTCTGCCACATTAATACTCCTCTTCCTTCTCTTAGATTTGATATTATGCTCCATCTCTATAGGTTCACCACTGACTGAGGTCTTTAGTACAGCTTTATCATCCATCATGGTTACTGATCCCAATGATTTATTGTTACACAGGAAGGCATCGTTACAAGCACGTAGTGTAACAAACAATGTCCTTCCTGGTTCCATATGGAAAGCATCAGTAGTAATGTTAGCCTGGTCCCTTCTTAATTCAGACAGCTTGTATAGTTTGAATTGGTTCATATACAAGGAACCATTTTTAATGACCACAGTACCAGATATATTAATGCTGATCCAGGTGCAGGGGAATATGTCATCATTGTCCACTGATGATCCCATACATATATCTGTTGAATATAAATTATAAAAACATTGTTTAGTGATGATGATTCTAAAACATATATCTGTTAAATGTAAAAAAAATCATTTCACTACATAACTGGTGCATGGTACTGTCCAATGTACCTGTTGAATACATATTCAATGAAATATTTAAAGGGAAATTCCGCGATTTTTTACTTATCATCTAATTATGTTCATCTTAACATAAAAAACACATTTGCAAAGTTTTAAATTTATATTCCTTCTAATAACGGAGAAAATCAAGTATTTGTAACTTTTTTGGTTGAATTCTCGAGTGGGTCGTGACGTATTAGCCCGATTTATTGAATTCTGGGAAAAAATAAAATCTGTTTAACTCTTATAGCTTATCGACAATATACGTAATTAAAAGCGCACAGCTGACGAATGGTCGAAGTTATGAACCACAATATAAGAATGAACGAAAATGAATATGCATATACCGTTTTGTATTGATTGAATTAAACTCCTATAAAATTATCTCTAGTAAATGTTTTTGAATAAATTTAATTAATTATTGTTGAGATTTTTTTCATAAAATATTTATTGAACATTTTTACTGATATTGAACTGAAAATATTTCAGTTCTATTTACCGTTATTGTTTTGATAATCATTTCAATGCAACTAATGTGTGAACAGAGTGTGTATATTATTTTGTAAAGGTCACTGTATATTTCTCGGCTTGAGGTCAATTCGTTAACCTTGTACTACTATTTAGCCGCAGGTGTGAGTTCAAGCGTACACAGGTATAAATGTTGTTATTTGGAAAGGATAAACAGAAAGGATTAGAAAGAGTATGCTGTCACGATGTTAATACACTAAGATTTAATACACGATGAGAATAAAGATACAATAATTAAATTGTGTAAATTAATTGAAAATAAAATTCAGATTCGTAATTCCGAAAGTGTATAAAAATAAAAGGAAACAATTTTTGATTACTTTCTTAGCGGCAATTGGCGTAAAGATTCAAATATGAAGCAAAAAATAGTAGTTTTAATCTTTTATAAAAACTAAATGCAATATTACCCAATTTGATATACCATTGTACATCTGTTTGATATCATTGACTTTACCGGAATTTCTTAACTTGTATTCAAATCTGGCTGTGTTTAAATGCTAATAAAACTATTGCAATTTTAAAGTTTTTAATTGACAAAAAAATACAACATACAACATGCATGATTTTTTTTTAGTTTCTTTTTAACATTTTATTCTTACATAATTAAATTCATTTGACAATCATTTACACGAACTTTTTGTGAAAAGAATATCAATTATCTAAGCTAAGGCATTATTTCTTTTGAGGATTTTTGAGGATTTTTTTTTTTAAATTCTATGATAATATTTGTGCAATGTTGAACATGATAGCCGTCATTAATCCAAATAAGTTATACAGTAGTTGTAATAAAAGTTATATTTTAGTCATGCATAACTGATATTGACGAATTTATAATAGTTCGTCCATACATCGTTGTTCTTGAAACAATCATTATTAGTATACATGTAAGTTTCCTGACGTATAAGAGCCATTGAGGATGAGCTCCAGAGAAATCAGACTAGTGGCGTTTCGTTCGTTTGTTTGTTGGGAAAGGAGAGGAAATGCAACCGCTTGTACAGATAAACGACAGAATTACCATACAAGCATTTATAGTCAACACAATCAGAAAGAATTCCCATCGTTAGACGGGGAATATGAAGGCTTCCAAGAATGAACGAATGTAGGACAGAAAGTCACAGGACAAAAAGTCACGGACAAAAAGTCACAGGACAAAAAGTCACAATTAATTTTTTCTGATTATTTTCTTTGAATAAAAAATAATTATTTTTACAAAAACATTTTTGTATTTTTCTTGAAGTATTGAATACTAACCAACTTTGTAAGCAAAATTTATCAAACAAATATCAAAGATGATCAAATAATTGTTAAGAAAACAAAATGTCAAAGTAGATTGGCACTTAAATGGCTTCATGGTGCCAAGAAATATGTTCTTTGAATGATTAAAATTAAATAAATCTTAATTTTTCAAGTAAAATGATAAATTTCATTAACTTTAATATGAATTTTTGTATTAAAAAATAAATATTTTAAGATATTTCTCTTATATATTCAAACAATTGTCAAAAAACTATTTGTGACTTTTTGTCCTGTGACTTTTTGTCCTATCAAATTTGTGACTTTATGTCCTGTGACTTTTTGTCCTGTGACTTTCTGTCCGTTTACCGAATGAACAAGTGACATGTCTAACTCTGAACAGTTAGAAAACAGACTATCGACATCGACCGCTTGTTCTTAATATTTGAAACTGTATGCATATATATACGTATACGTTTATGATATAGTCTGAGACTACTATAATAGTAGTCTCAGATATAGTGATGAGTTCTTGCGTCTGACAAAAACTAAATTCCTTCATGGTTATATCTTGCCATACGTTTATATTGGTTTGTAAGGTGATTACTCACAATCGTTATTTGAAAATCCTGTTTGTGAGATGTAGATTCATTTCAATGCAGAAATTTCGTCTATATATTTCACAAGTGTATAACACGGAGAAGCTCTGAAGGTCCATTACTCCCATTTTGTTTGGGTGTGAACCATCGATGTTTACAGCAATATCACAGAATAAGATGATGATGGTAGAAAGAACTATGGGCGTCATGTGGCAAATATTACATGCATATCGGACAATGAGTTGTCAATCTGTATGAAAAGATTTCCAATACAACCATATTATTGAGAAGGAATGTTTGCATGCTATACTCTCGTACTAGTATTACAGGGTTCTTGTGGCGTTCACCTTAGACACACATCTTTTTAACGATGTTTAAAAAAACAGACAGAACCAATTTAATGTCATATTTCCCTATTTTTTAAATATAACTAAAAGTCTTTTATCTGACAAGAATACCCCTATTTAGCGAACAAGTAATTTATTCTTTTTTCTGTTATTGAATACCAAGAAAGAAAATAAATCCCGGAATTAATTTGAAACTTTGATACTCAAAAGTTTCCCAGCAAAATATTCACATTCCCTGGGGATAATTAGTGTTCGTCCAGTGGCATATATAACAATTGTGATGACGAATTACTTCCTTTGTTCGAGAACAATCTTATTGAAATATAAATCTGTGATTTTACTAGGTCCACAGCTTCAATGAACCAAAGCAAAAGTTATACATCGACCTGTATTTAAATCAAATTGGTTCTCTTCTTCTTCTGGTATACAATAGTCTATCGACATTCGATGATTACATACTGTTGGCATACGTGGACTAGTCTATTTACAACACTTTTACCCCTATTTATTCAAAATATATGTTTTTTTCTTATGTTCAATGTATACATGTATATATTTTAAATTGCGCTATAATAGTTCCGTAACTTTCTATCCAGTCGTATAAACGAATCGTCGGCAAGTGCGTACATTTTTTTAAATCAATATTTCTGGTCTGTTCCAATCTGTCCTTCACTATTGACAATGACTATATATTACATTTTCCCAAATTCACCCTTGGAAAAAATATTTAAATAGATTTTAATTTCATCAAATCTTATTTTTTGGGTATTATTTATATGTTTATGAATTATATTCTTTACACCAGAAATGTTATTTATAAACAAGCGTATGAGTTTAGTAATGACAAGTAAGACAGAGTTGTATATTATTCATCTGATAGTTCAAAATGGAAAGTTATAAGTTATAAGTTATCAGCCATGTACACTGATCAATACCTGCAGAAGTGAAACGATGCATGAACTTGCAAGCCCGACAGGAAATCGCTTGAATACCTGGACGTGTCACCTCACACCCCTCACAATACCTTTGGAAGTAATACCTTTAGCCATGCTGGTGATCAGATGAGGGAAGATAAAAATATATTTGTTTATTACTTTAAAGAATTATGAACAAATTAGATTTTCGAAAACAATTTTCACGGAACACTTATTTATGATTTCAACTTTGACTTTTCACCTAATTCCAATATCAACAGTTTAAAAACAACAGACCATGGTAATTTAAAAAAAGTAAGAATATTTTTCGTATCAAGTTAGTTAGTCGGATAAAACAACCGTACGATTGACAAGATATCGACACGCAATTACGACTACATCGGTTACTGTAGTTTTGTTTCTTTGTGGTTTATAGACATATCGTTTTTATTAATCGGGGAAAGAAGACAAAATGGCGGATCGCAGAGAATTGATACTCTAAATTTAAAATCGATGGTGATCGCTTATCTAGCGGAATAACACTTTAATATCTATGAATTTGAGCATTTTTATACAGAATGAACATAATATCAATTTTTGATTTTTTTGCGAAGTTTCCCTTTAATATTCTGGGGGTGAAGAGAAATACCATTTATTTAATTTTTACCCAATTCCCATTTTGATATCAGTTCTATATTGGTCAAAACTCAATTATGAAGTCAAGTTTTTTTGCTTTTATCTGAATATTTTTTATTGCGGCAACATTAAAAAGGTGACTATGCTTGATGATGTCAGATAGAAAGAACACATCTTTTTGAAGATTATTTAAAAGGAAGGATTGAAATTGTCTGCATATTGTCTATAAATCATTAAAGAAACAATTTCACCAAAACTCATTCAAAACAATATTTCTCAACTCTTGGTAGTTTTATTCTAAAAAAATGAAAAGCCTAGCAATCCTGAGTTTAAAATATTTAAAAGTTTAGTTGTATTGAGTGGATCAATCAAGGCAACTCCTCACTCATTGAAATTGTATACTGAGTACAAATTCTATAATATAAGCTAGGGATGCCACCAAGTACTCTAGATGTTTAAGATTTATCCAAGTCCCCGAGTACTTGCGAGTATCATGACCGAGTCCTCCAGTATTGAATTTCAGTCCTTTTGACTTCCCTAATATAAATCTACCATATCTTGTAACAGAATGGTCCTCTCTCAGGGTGAATGTAAACTCTACTCTAGTGGGATCAGTGCCACATTTAGTGTACTGGATTCCATAATATAAACCTATCATATCTTGTAACAGAATCGTCCTTTCTCAGGGTGAATGTAAACCCTACTCTAGTGGGATCAGTGCCACATTTAGTGTACTGGATTCCATAATATAAACCTATCATATCTTGTAACAGAATCGTCCTTTCTCAGGGTGAATGTAAACTCTACTCTAGTGGGATCAGTGCCACATTTAGTGTACTGGATTCCATAATATAAACCTATCATATCTTGTAACAGACTCAACCTCATGCAGGGTGAATGTAAACCCTACTCTAGTGGGATCAGTGCCACGTTTAGTGTACTGGATTCTAAAATATAAACCTACCATATCTTGTAACAGACTCATCCTCATGCAGGGTGAATGTAAACCCTACACTAGTTGGATCAGTGCCATGTTTAGCATTGAAAGGGTATACTATAATATAAACCTATCATGTCTTGTAACAGACTCATCCTCATGCAGGGTGAATGTAAACCCTACACTAGTTGGATCAGTGCCATGTTTAGCATTGAAAGGGTATACTATAATATAAACCTACCATATCTTGTAACAGACTCGTCCTCTCTCAGGGTGAAGGTAAACCCTACTCTAGTGGGATCAGTGCCACATTTAGTGTACTGGATTCCATAATATAAACCTATCATGTCTTGTAACAGACTCATCCTCATGCAGGGTGAATGTAAACCCTACACTAGTTGGATCAGTGCCACGTTTAGTGTACTGGATTCTTTAATATAAACCTATATTTATATTTCAACAGACAGTCGGTATTCCAATGGGTACTAATTGTGCACCCCTGCTGGCTGATTTGTTTTTGTATTCGTATGAAGCAGAATTTATTCAGAACCTTCTAAAAGACAAAAAGAAAAAGCACCTTGCGAAATTCTTTAATTTTACTTTTCGATATATTGATGATGTTTTATCGTTGAACAACCCATACTTCAGCCAATACTTACATCTCATATATCCCAGTGAACTTGAAATTAAGGATACTACTGATACTAGAAGGACTGCTTCATACCTTGATCTTTTCCTCAATATTGACGTAGATGGACGACTTCACACAAAAATCTATGATAAACGGGACGATTTCAACTTCCCAATTATCAATTTCCCATTTCTCAGCAGTAACATACCCTCTGCCCCTTCGTATGGTGTTTACATATCACAATTGATACGTTATTCACGTGCTTGTTCACACTATACGGACTTCATATACAGGAGTGTGCTCCTTACGCAGAAACTGCTCCAACAAAGTTATGAGGAGGACAGATTAAAATTGACACTCCGTAAATTTTATGGACACCATCACGAATTGGTTGATCCATACAATGTCTCTTTAACCAAACTAGCTAAGGACATTTTTACCACATGGTAGATTGTGGTTTGTCATTATGTCGTCTAATCTTTTAATTACCAAACGTGACTTATTCCCGATTGTGACCGTTTTGCTGAATGTGAATTCGCATTACTATAAGACGTGTTTCTGTACTTGTTTATCCCAAATTCATGTATTTAGTTTACATGTTTAATGTTATATTTGTAATTCTCATCAGATTTTGTCAAATGTGTTGACGTCTTCTTATTATATATTTAGGTATGACGTATAGAAAAATTAACCACCTCCTCTTTATTAATTATATTAAATTTTGTACGATTATTTACGTTTGAAGTTGGATTCATAACAAACTGGACATATATATATTACAGTTAATTGCTATTAATAAGTATTGCAATATGCATTTTGTTTAAATGAATTATCAGTATTTAGTTCTAAATCAATCCTAATTCTATCTCATTTTTGAATGATAGTTTTTCATATGTGACGTCATGCTGTTTCTAAATTTCATAAATTCAAATGTGGCATAACGTTTCTGCCTTTTCGCCATCGTATGTGACGTCACAATTTTTTTAATTACGTTGACGCTTGGACTGATTCGGATGTGTGTCTATTTTGTGATAAACTTGGGTTTAATTTTCTGTAATTAGTTAATATTTCAGTTTCATTATGTATATCTCTTTCATATTCATTTGTTAACATTTACTGTTTGCAATAGCATTAAGTATTCTATATAATAAGGATGTTCTTATCCCGTGCATAAAAACAATGCCGTATTTGTCAAAACCTTTTCAACTTTTAATCTTCAGTGCTGTACAACTTTGTACCTTTTTCACGTTCGATCTTTTATATCTAGGCGTTATGTATTCAGGTTTAGTTTTCTGTAATTAGTTAATACTTTAGTTTCTTTGTGTATATCTCTTTCATATTCATTTGATAAAATTTACTGTTTGCAATAGCATGAATTGTTCTATATAGTAAGAATGTTCTTATCCCGGGCATAAAAACAATGCCGTATTTTGCGAAACCTTTTCAACTTTTGATCTTCAGTGCTGTACAACTTTGTACTTTTTTCACTTTCGATCTTTTATATCTGGGCGTCACTGGTGAGTCTTGTGTGGGCAAGGCGCGTTTTTGGCGTATTGAATTTTAAACCTGATACTTTTTGTTATCTATTAATCATGTTTTTCTGTGTCTAATATGTTCTCCTATTTATTTGTATTGTAGTCCTGTAATATTATGTTGTCATTTCAATGTTATATTTAACTTTGCCATTAAAGTGCGAGGTTTGGCATGCCTTAAAACCAGGTTCAACCCACCACTTTTATTCCCCTTTAAAAGTGTCCTGTACCAAGTCAGGAAGATGGTCATTGTTATATATTGTTCGTTTCTCTTTGTGTTGCATTTTAACGTTGAGTCGTTTGTGTTTTCTCTTATTTTTGAGATATTGAGATAAGACGTGGCACGGTACTTGTCTATCCCAAATTCATGTATTTGGTTTTCATGTTACATTTGTTATTCTCGTGGTGTTTTGTCTGATGATTGGTCTGTTTCTGTGTGTGTTGCGTTTCGATGTTGTGTCGTTGTTCTCCTCTTATATTTAATGCGTTTCGCTCGGTTTTGGTTTGTTACCCCGATTTTGTTTTTTGTCCATGGATTTATGAGTTTTGAACAGCGGTATACTACTGTTGCCTTTATCTACCATATCTTGTAACAGACTCCTCCTCACTCAGGGTGAATGTAAACCCTACACTAGTTGGTTCAGTGCCATGTTTAGCATTGAAAGGGTATACTATAATATAAACCTACCATATCTTGTAACAGACTCGTCCTCACTCAGAGTGAATGTAAACCCTACACTAGTTGGATCAGTGCCACGTTTAGCATCAGCTGGTGTCACAGGATGATCAAAATCTTCTGCTCCAATAACTGTTGTGTTGATCAAATTTACATTGGGAGGTACTAACAAAGCAACCACACCTGTTTAAAAATAATTTTTACATTAAAGAGTACCAAGTTAGCAACCATGGCGGTTTAAATAATCATTTTTACATTAAAAGGTACCAAATTAGCAACCATGGCGGTATAAATAATCAAATTTACATATGTACCAAATTAGAAACCACTTCAGTTAAGATTTTCATAGGTAAGTACCAAACTAGAAGTTCTGCAACTTCAACATTGGCCACTCACTAACATTGAAGTCTAGTTTTTAAGTCATGAATTGACTGCTGAAACTTTTTTCTGTTATCAATTTTTCTAAATTCACCAAAAAACTTTTTCAAACAAGAATGTGTCCCTAGTACAAGAATGCCCCATCCGCATTATCATTTTCTATGTTCAGTGGACAGTGAAAATGGGTTAAAAACTCTAATTTGGCATTAAAATTAGAAAGATCATATCATAAGGAAGATGTAACCTAAGTTTTAAGTTGATTGGACTTCAACTTCATCAAAAACTACCTTCACCAAAAACTTTAACCTTGAGCTGGACAGACAAATGAAAGGAAGAACGAATGGATGCACAGACCAGAAAACAAAATGCGAGATTTTTGTTTACAGAATCAAGGCAAATTGGACACTTATTTTTCATTCAAAAGGTCATTTGACTACGAAAATTATTTAGATTTAAAGCACCCACAAAAACATTTGTTAACAAAATACAGACTCAGCAATCACTGTTTAAGAATAGAAACTGGCAGACATGAACGAATTACCAATGTATGTGGTAAATATGAAATATTACCTCGACATGAGAGGATATGTTTATATTGTAATTCAAATTGTTTTGAAAATGAAATGCACTTTCTTCTGGAATGCCCTCTTTACAATAACCTCAGAAGAGATGTGACTGATTATATCAAAAAATACACCAGTTTAGATCATTCAAACAGAACAGATCTTTTTTCATGGATCATGATTAATGAAAATAGCAGATTTTTATCTATTTTATGTGCATACCTTGATAAAGGCCTGCAACTTAGAAAATCAGAAAATTAGTTAACTTAAATACTCTAAAAGATATCAAAATTATCTCCCCTTGACCACTGATTCTTTCCTCATGCATTTGAATTATTATTTTATGTTTCTTTAATCACTCTGTAATGCTTATGTCATGTTGTAATTAAGGTTATGCTCTTAATGGGCCCTTTAATTTGGAAAACAAAAATATCTTATCTTATCTTATAATGCCCATAAATGGGGCATAAAAATGGAAAACAGGTAAAAACTTGAGTGCAATAAAGGGCAATAACAGTTGATTGACAGTTTTGGGAATCCTTGAAATATAGTAGAAATTGTCCTATTGATCAATCATCATAAACAAAAATGCAATCATCATAAACAAAAATGCAATTTTTTTGTAAATAATATCATGTGAAATATTGAATTCTGTAGATTATTCATGATGTTTGTAATTAAATATTTAATTCATTAACGATTTTGTCCTATTATGCCGATCATTTACACACATTCCATTAAATGCATCACTTGACTGCCACATTTTCAAGGAATGGGACTTCTGACCTAGCTATGCAAATGACCCACTTTGACGTCACACCATCTATGACGTAACTTTCACAGCATTGAGCGCCAAATTTGACTCAATCCAGTTTCTCTGTCTCCATATCAAAAACGTCTTATATTTGACTACCTGTAGGGTTTACCAAAGGTAGTACCCTACACCCCGTAGAAACTATGTAAAATTTCCAAATTTCAATAAAACTTTTTTAGATAATGAAAAAAACGTTGTTTTCACGTTACACTTTGTACCCGAATTTCCATAAAACATGCCCGATTCGGACTAAGACCGGGGATAAATTCGTTATCTACGTTCATATCCGTAGATATGGATATTTTAACACCCTTCAGTACCCTGTACACCCTTCGGCGTAACGTAGATAACTTATAATATCATGGTTTCTCTTTTACCTTTGGTGATTAAATATAACAAACTTTTGATTTTTTTTAAAACTATTATGTTTTCTTTTTTAAAATAACTCAACCTAAAAATTCCAAACACTTTCACTTAGTTTCATTTAATGACTTGCCACTTCCCCGAACGACATGTTACCAGTTCTTACAGCTTGACAAGACGTTGCCTTATATATCTATTAATTTCTGATATTTCATAGAACTCTTACCTATATGATCATTCCATTCAGCCATTTGTCCTCCACCATTCACACACCTGATCGATACATAGTATGTATGGTTAGTCTTCAGAACACCTTCTAATGAACTGTTTATACCTAACTGTTTAATACCAACAGATATATATGGCTGGATATCTTCACCACCAACCGATGTTCCTATAGCCCACATATTCTCCTACAAATAATATCAACTGGTTATTTCATAACAACAAAATTTCCTTTCTGATTCTTTAATCATAGAGTGTAATCTTTTCTTTGTATCAAATTTGATTGGCTAACTAATTAGATCATTCTATTTATTAATCAATAAACTTTAAACAATTTCAGTCCAATTAATGTAAGGTCCAACCAATTTGAATTTATCATGCATGACAGTCTGCACCAAATCTCTATCAACAACTAGTCTGATGACCCATATTGCGACATTTTTCTTATGCATCTTAACAAAGTTTTGCTATACTGACTAGTCCAAATAAATTTTTCTTGTCTAGAACAACAGACTAGTGGCAAGTAGTGCAGGCTATAAGTCCTTTTATTTATGTCTGTCGTAGTTGGTTCACTAATTATTTTAAGTCTTTAATACTTAAGAAGACATAACTAGAGGCTCTAAAGAGCCTGTGTCGCTCACCTTGGTATATGTGAATATTAAACAAAGGACGCAGATAGATTCATGACAAAATTGTGTTTTGGTGATGGTGATGTGTTTGTACATCTTACTTTACTGAACATTCTTGCTGCTTACAATTATCTCTATCTATAATGAACTTGGCCAAGTAGTTTCTGTGGAAAAACTTAGTAAAAATTTACAAATTTTATGAAAATTTTTAAAAATTGACTATAAAAGACAATAACTCCTTAGGGGGTCAATTGACCATTTCAGTCATGTTGAGTTATTTGTAAATCTTACTTTTCTGAACATTATTGCTGTTTACAGGTTATCTCTATCTATAATAGTATTCAAGATAATAACCAAAAACAGCAAAATTTCCTTAAAATTACCAATTCAGGGGCAGCAACCTAACAACGGGTTGTCCGATTCATCTGAAAACTTCAGGGCAGTTAGATCTTGACCTAATAAACAATTTTACCCCCCGTCAGATTTGCTCTAAATGCTTTGGTTTTTGAGTTATAAGCCAAAAACTGCATTTTACCCCTATGTTCTATTTTTAGCCATGGCGGCCATGTTTTTTGATAAAATGGGAATTAAAACACAAACTTTATTCTAGATACCCTAGGAATCAATCAGATGAAGTTTGGTTTGAATTGGTTCAGTAGTTTCAGAGGAGAAGATCTTTGAAATAGTTTACGACGACGACGGACGGACGACGACGACGGACGAACGACGACGGACGCCAAGTGATGGCAAAAGCTCACATTTCCTTTTAGGAAAGGTGAGCTAAAAAGAACAGGATATAGCTCAAATAATCATCAATGTTCTCTGTAAGATTGCTACTGTACCTTTATCATACTCTGTTCATCATAACAATACCAAAACACTTTAATGGTGTCATTAGATGCCTGATATTTAACCGGAGTAAACTCCCCTTGACTGACATCAATGTAAATCTGGTTCATAACATCTGAATCAAACTGTGGAGGAGTGAGATCTACATAGAAACCATCAGATGAAGCTCCAGCTGTTAGTCCTGATCCAAGAACGGCTCTCACTGTTAAATTATATGAGTAATTTATAAAATGATTTCAAACCAAAACCATATATACAATACAAAATACAACTTATTTATAGAATAGATTATAATAGAAATTAATTCCTGAATAAATCTTTAACTATTTTATTTCATCGCCGATATATTTTGTAAGACCCATTGGTGGACTTTGGTTGTTTTCTGCTCTTTGGTCAAGTTGTTGTCTATTTGACACATTCCCCATATCCATTCTCAGTTTGATGATAACCGTTTCTTTGACAAGAGAATCAAATACCAGTTTTACACACTGTTCAAGCTTTATATCGTATAAGTAATTAACTGTATCCTTAGAATAGTTGTTGATTACTTGTATTAACAATTACCTGTTAGATAATAAGCTGCAGTTTTATTATACTCATGACCTGTATCGTTTTGATCCACTATATAGGGTTGTAGGTAAAGGTCAGTCAAGCTAAAGGTCACTTTTAAATGTTCCTCTGGATCACAATTAGAGTCACAGTTATATTTAGAACATTGATTATAACATGGTATACAAGGTCTATAGACCTCACTGAAGTCAGATATATCTGTTGTAAGTTGGTCTGTTCCTATTGCAGCTTCATATTTTATAACTGGATTTGTACCTCCTCTAAATGGGTTTCCATAGCGACATAATGATCCAACCTTAGGAGGCATGACCAAGTTTTTAAAGTATGCCTTAGTGGAGAAGACATTAAATAAGTCTGTTATTTCTGGAACATAGTTGTTACGGTTCCAAACGTGTAGTACAAGTTTTGTAGATATACTTGGTGGTTCAATGCCACATATCTCTGTTAATTCCCCATCATCCACAAAAACAGTTATACACCAGTTGATCTAAAATCATATAATGTAATAGTAGTCAAGTACATAGCACATACTAATTTTAACTGATCTGGGTTTTTTTTTATTTGTCAATCAATATAATTTTGCATATTGACAAAGGAATATAAACATGAACATTTTGGTGAAACTCTATATCAAAGTTTTGACTTATTCCTTAAATTTGTATAAAAAACAAAATTAACAAGGATCTTTTGCTATGACTAAACTGTTTTCTATTATCAAAAAGCAACAGCCTTGGATGGAAGTGACTGTTATACATGAAGAATAACTTACAATTAACATCAATTGTAAGTTATTGTGGCATGATATGTGTATTATATTGATAAAATGATGATTAAAAACATACACTGATCTCATCATATTTCTGGGGAGTAACCATAAATTTGTAGTTGTGATATTCTGTAGTAGGGTCAAAGTTCAAATCCATCTTTGTTTTCATCAATCTTTGTGTGTCATTATAAGATCTACACCATGTTACAATATGAGGGGTTGAACCTAAAACAATAAAAACAAAAAATACAATTTACTTACAATTTAAAACACTGATAGTACTGATTATGCACAGGGCTATAGCTTTAGTTCATTGCTGAAAGCTGTATGGTGACCATTAGCTTATTACATCTACATTATTTGACTTTTGGTGGATTATAAGCTCAATGTCAATCATTCATCAGGAAAAAAAACCTCTTTACAATCTATATTTTTGAAACATGTAGACTTACTTTTTTTCGTCAATCAAATCAAAAACTTTGTTGCTATGAATTTTGACTTCAGAAACCATAAATATTTAGATAAGGAACTTAATGTTTCAGTGAAAATGATACAGGTTTGTCATAATATTTAAATTAAAACATGACTCTGTTTACAAAGCAAAACTAGAGCATCGTATCAAAATACAGGGTGGTTCCCCTCTTATCTTATGTTCTAATTACTCCATAGCAAAATAAAGATTTAAATAGAGCAAAGAATCTTGTTATCAGTAAATGAAAAATATTCTATCTGTAAAAAAAAAAGAACAAGAATGTGTCCTCAGTACACGAATGCCCCACTCGCACTATCATTTTCTATGTTCAGTGGACCGTGAAATTGGGGTAAAATCTCTAATTTGGCATTAAAATTAGAAAGATCATATCATAGGGAACATGTGTACCAAGTTTGAAGTCGATTGGACTTCAACTTCATCAAAAACTACCTCGACCAAAAACTTTAGCCTGAAGCGGGACAGACGGACGAACGAACGAACGAACGGACGAACGGAAAACATAATGCCCCTCTACTATCGTAGGTGGGGCATAAAAAGGTCTGCACACATCATATATGTCTTTATTATACAGAAAAGAAGGAACAAGTTACCTCATATGTTGTTAGTTTTATAATTGACTATACAAAGTACGTTTGTTGGTTAATCTTTATGTAGTTTCTATTAAAGATAAAAGTGTGACAAATAAAGTTTAGTTTGTTTGTTTCCCGTGATGCAACCTGAACTCAAGTGTGTATTCTTGAGTTTGTGCTGTGTTGTTGGGTGTCTAAGTTTCACTCATACACGGACGCCAAATGCCAAGTATACTCTTTAACAGGTTTATCCGAAAAATCTCTGGTAGTTTGATTAAGGGAATCCAGGTCACATATATAAATAAATGGATCCTGGTATAGTCTGAACGAAGTCTTGCAAGTTAACATAAACACAAAGTCGATTAAAAGTTCAAATGTGTATTATTCAAAATCCAAAGTACATGTAACAGTAATATAAGTTTACAACATCTAAACTGCAGGCTCAACAATACGGTGGCATAATCTGAAATCTCCTACGTACACGCCTCTCATACACAAAATCGTCTCCTCTCCTATATCCTCTCACCATCTATTTCTCTCTTTTATACTTCTCTAGTAACCTGATTATAATATGATTAAATAACACGTGTAAAAGAAGAAATTAACCGGTGAGAGTCGAAATCCGTACAGACAGATATCACTATAATACGACTTTGGAAGTAAAACAGTTCCATCCTTTTGTAAAACAGTCTTTAATATACCTATCACATTAATGTTTGAAGGGTCTTTAAAAGCCAATACAACGAACCATATTAGTCAGTATGAAACACCAAAACAGAATAAACAATAACCGATTACGTTTTGTAGTTTACAAATTCTAAGCTGGTTTACGGTTGTCATTTTTACTATGTTTGTCTCGTTTCAATCAAGCAGATACCAATTTATTTCAATCAATGCATTGAAAAGAAACGAGAAATTTGCAATGAAAGGTTTAGTTTTTATATTTATCAGTATCAATTTGATTGAATGGAAATCTATACTATTAAACGAGAAGACCTCATTTTGTGTGTCGCTTCTCTTCCTTCCACGATAAATTAATCACAATGCCTCTGTGTTCTATAGGTAACATGCATAGTCGCATTTGTCATCCATTCTTATGAATATTCAGATTGAGTTAATTTTGGAGAAAAACGACAAAAAAGGAGTCAGAATATTGATTCCGTCATTAGACTGAATTTTAGTCACAGATAAGACTTCCGGTTTGAAACATGCACAAGTACAACCAATTGTATGATAGATAACAAAAATGAAAAATAAATAAGCCAATCAGAGCGTTCTCTATATCATGGTGTTTAGATCGCAAGAACCACAACTATTATACCTACTTAAAGAGAACAATTATTTTTCGCGTTTATCTACATGTTAACTACGATTATACTACTTTAATATATAGAGACTAACTGTATTCTGTCTTCTGTTTTCTTTGAAATGTTTACTTTTTAAGGGGTCATACCAGTTGTATATATATATTAAAATAAGTAAAACATGTTAAAACAAGAATGCGTCCATAGTACCATAGTACACGGATGCCACATCGGCACTATATTTACTAAGTTTCGAGTTGATTGGACTTCAACTTCATCAAAAACTATCTCGACCAAAAACTTTAACCTAAAGCGGGACAGACGGACGGACAGACGGATGGACAGACGAACGAACGAGCGTATGGATGCACAGACTAGAAAACATAATGCCCATAAATGGGGCATCAAAACTTATTGTTGAAAGTGAAAGTAGTGGTTTGGCAAAAATGAATGTAGGGTAGAGATTAGAGGGAGGCAGGACCTTTTTCTGGACGTCGTGATCAGGTGTTTTAAGTTCAGGATTTGGAGATTGTAATTGATCCTTACGGGATCCGGGAATATATTTTTCAATTTTCAGGATTTCGGGATATGATTTTCTTTAAATTCTGCATCTCGAGATTTGGTGTTTTTAAGCCCGGGATTTCGGGATCAGGATCCCTCCGACCACCCCTCAGCCTAAGTCGGTCTTAATCATTTATACAAGATTCATATCCTACCATTGGCATGTTAATAAGGTTCTCGAAAGAAAAAGCGCTGATAGATTGTCCTAGAAGCATATTTTATTAGACTAATAATCGTCTATATATAAGCAGTTACATTTATTTCATGTTTGAAGCGGTGCAAATTTTTGATTTAATTTTTACCAAAAGATGAATTGTTGCAAAGGAGAAGAATAATTGTTGTCTGAGGCCAGAAACACAAAAATACTTGAATTTAATAGAAAGGAAACAAATATCGGACTTTGGGAAAAGGGAGAGGGCTTTTGATACCTTTTTATGAAATTCTCCATACATAATTTCTTTTATAAAAAATCATACTACAAGAGTTCACAAGCTGTATATGCCCGCGATTTCGCGGGTGTGTTCTAGTAACTTATTAATATGGATGAGTTAAAATTATTAGTTTGAAAAATGAGTCCAGCGCCCTCTACAATATCAATAACAAAGATGGCGGAACGTAAAACAAAAACACCTTGCACCTTGCCGCAAAATTGAACTTGTTTTTTTATTTCTTGCTTATTGTACTCTGTAGTCCTCACCCCCTCTGGAAGGTCCAATTTTGTAGAATAAAAAAATGGACTATACAAGTCTTTCTATGGACAGGTCAAGATTTTTTGTTTGTAAATAAAATAAAGTATGTAAACTGGTTCCCGTCCGACTACAACCCTTTGTTCCAGTGTAGCGTAATACAAGCAGATTCCAGTTAGTATGTAAAATAGTAAATATGAAACCGAGTGCGGAAGGCAGAAATATAATCGACTTCCGGTTCTGGTCAATGGTATTGGAAACATGACGCTGATAGCTTCATTTTCTAAAAACGTTACAAAAGCTTAAAATATAACCATTAGGAACATGAACAAGAGAAACATGTATTTTATGACCTACTAACTTGTGACAGATTTAAAGATACATCGTAATTACCAAAATAGATCTGTATTCCACAGGATGTCTGTGATGGTCGTGTAGTGTCAATAGGAGAGGTGACATCAGATTCATCAGCATTGTCAACTATATCGTATGGTGGTAGTACTCTAGTGTTACAAGGGGAGGTAACTTACCAGAATAGATCTGTATTCCACAGGATGTCTGTGATGTAGGTCGTGTAGTGTCTATAGGAGAGGTGACATCAGATTCATCAGCATTGTTAACTATATCGTATGGTGGTAGTACTCTAGTGTTACAAGGGGAAGTAACTTACCAAAATAGATCTGTATTCCACAGGATGTCTGTGATGGTCGTGTAGTGTCAATAGGAGAGGTGACATCAGATTCATCAGCATTGTTAACTATATCATATGGTGGTAGTACACTAGTGTTACAAGGGGAGGTAACTTACCAGAATAGATCTGTATTCCACAGGATGTCTGTGATGTAGGTCGTGTAGTGTCAATAGGAGAGGTGACATCAGATTCATCAGCATTGTTAACTATATCGTATGGTGGTAGTACTCTAGTGTTACAAGGGGAAGTAACTTACCAAAATAGATCTGTATTCCACAGGATGTCTGTGATGTAGGTCGTGTAGTGTCAATAGGAGAGGTGACATCAGATTCATCAGCATTGTTAACTATATCGTATGGTGGTAGTACACTAGTGTTACAAGGGGAGGTAACTTACCAGAATAGATCTGTATTCCACAGGATGTCTGTGATGTAGGTCGTGTAGTGTCTATAGGAGAGGTGACCTCAGACCCATCGGCATTGTTAACTATATCGTATGGTGGTAGTACACTAGTGTTACAAGGGGAGGTAACTTACCAGAATAGATCTGTATTCCACAGGATGTCTGTGATGTAGGTCGTGTAGTGTCTATAGGAGAGGTGACATCAGATTCATCAGCATTGTTAACTATATCATATGGTGGTCGTGTTATAGGGGAGATAACTGTTGTTGTTTCTGTGTGGTTGTACTCTGAACAGTTACACATGGAACACCCCTGTAATTATTTTAAATCTGCTAAATGACCATTGCATCATATTTTTGCAAATATTGAGATACAAAAATCTTTTTAATGCATGACAAAATCATATTGATTAATTTCAACTCTACCCTCACATGAAAATTAAAAGATGGAAATCTGGATGATTTCATTATCATTATACAGTCATAACTGTTCTAAAGGTCACCAGTGCTCCTTTCATAAAAATCTTAAATACTGCCATAATTATGCATACTTATCTTTAAGATAAAATTTATACAAAGAAATCTGAAACACAGTTGAAATGTTTTTTTTTTAAACAAAATAAACCATGATTATCTTTAAAGAGCCAAATTTTAGAAATATTTACCTGTAAGTTGGCAACAGAACAAAAACATTTATTGGTTCTTCAAAGATTACCTTCTTTTGTACAAAAGCAAATAAAAAGTGATTAGTATATACTTGAAATAGCTAATACATATAATAATCAAACCTGAGGTACAGGATTCTGTAAACAGCAGTCACATATACTGTGTGTCCAGTCCTCCGTGTCAAGGTAATCATATGTAGCTATTTCTCCCTCAGGACCATCCCATAACATTATACCTGTTACAGCAATACCTTCCCCGTCAGCAGCCTTCACTGATATCTGTAATAAATAGTCAGAAATAACATATGGGTGACTTTTAACTTGTTATCTTATTTTCTTCTTCAACTATTAAATCTATTTAACACACTTATAACCTTTATTTGACAATGATCAGATCACTTATAGCCACTTTCCAACTAAATTCCAAAGTTCTTATTTTGTGTTGTTACAACACTCTCCAAGGTTACGGGAGGTTTAGAGCACAAACATAATAAACTCTGAAACCTTCTTTATGTGCATGTTCCAAGCTTTAAGTCAGGATCCTGTTATCTATTGGTTGTTGTTGATTACTGTCTGTCATTATAAAAGTCTATTATTTTTTGTGTAGTAATTTCATAACTACCAACTGACACTAAGTGTTATTTCAAACTTCAATAGCTTGTCTTAAATAATAACATATTTGTTTGTCATTATCCAAATTATTTGGATTGAGTAAGAAGGTAAATATATTGATTTGATATCACCATCTTTAATCAAATTCAGGAAAATATCATATTTATTGTGTGATTACCTGGTAAGTACCACCATTCTCAAAATCAGCTGTTCTGTAATACGACCCAGAAAACATCCGTTCTTTTTTTACATCTCATGCTAACTTTATAGACACTGCATCATCATATACTAAACTTCTTACATTCTCCTCTCTGTGTAGTAGTGACCAGGGCTGACCACTGGGATCTTTTAAACCAATCTGCTTTAGTATCTTCCATCCTGAATCATTGACCATTGATATTGACTGAGTTGGACATGGCAGACCCCTTGGTGTAGCAAGATGAATAATTGATCCTGAAAAATGACAAATAACACAGTTCTTACTACTTTAACGTAGGTTCCTGGTTTTAGATCTGATGGTATTTCCTGAAATCATCTTATTAATCACTGCACAAACAGTATGATGACATATGTCAATAGCTCTACAGTAAAAACTCAATTTTGTTTGTTTGTTTGTTTACCTTGATAACAGAATATTTTCAGGTAGATTTTGTGTTTGTTTTGTTCTATATAGTTGATATACAAATGTTTGAATTTAAAACATTAATGAAATCCGTATAAATTTCATGTATAGAACATAGTAAGGCCAAATAAACTGAGAAACAAATGAATCTATCTAATATATATATATGGAAATATATTAGACTGTGATATAGTTTAAATCATTGACAGGAATTATAAGTGTTTAACACAGCTTATAAGGATTCAAAATCAAGTGTTCCTTATTGAGGGCCTGACTATGACTTTGAGAAGATCAGCAATAAAAGCTCTGATACTTTGCCTTTAGTTGTGACTGAAGGGATTTGTGTCATGAATTGGTACACACTATCCTTTATATCCATTTATCATCATATACTTGGAGAATGAAACTGCTTGCTCAAATATTCAGGTTTCTTTCACAAGAAAAACTTTCAAACCCACTGGCTTTACAGATACATAAAAAACATTTAACAAATTATACCATTTATTTTCTTGGGAATTAATTTGAATATATACAACTATCCATGTTGCCTTTACCATGCATTTGCACATGAAAGTTAAAAGTAGTCATTAGCCAGCTGTACTGTTTGTACAAAATTATATGAAAACTAAATTTATTGTCTTATAATTTACCTGTGATAGTTGTTGATGAACTAAACCATACTCTGTCATTTAAATAATCAGATCCATCAACCACTTTTCCTGCTGTGGGGGTTGACAAATCATATAAAATTGGTGAAGATTCTTCATTAATAGACAGTCCAGCAAGGTTAGTCACTCTGAATTTCACAATGTATGGGATATTTTGCTGTAAACGTAAAAAAGTTAGAGCTATAAAATGTTAATATCATATACATGTATAGAGTATACCTCAATATGGCAGTCAAATAGCAGCAAAATGGTCTGAATTTTCAAAATGTTGCCAGTTCGATGAAATCAGTGTGAACTATGACTGTTTAACTCATTAATCTATGAGTACATTTTTCAACATTTGGATCTTCAAATCGGTGACAATCTGAATAAAATTGAGAATGGAAATGGGGAATGTGTCAAAGAGACAACAACCCGACCAAATAAAAAACAACAGCAGAGGGTCACCAACAGGTCTTCAATGTAGCGAGAAATTCCCGCACCCGGAGGCGTCCTTCAGCTGGCCCCTAAACAAATATATACTAGTCCAGTGATAATGAACGCCATACTAATTTCCAAATTGTACACAAGAAACTAAAATTAAAATAATAAAACACTTTAGTACTTACTTTGTCCAAAAACATACCTTCCCCTTTCTACAAAGAATCTAACCTTTAAATCCAGCTCTGTAAAAGTAAACTGTGAATAATTAGATGAGAGTTCTATCCAGTCTACCAGTAAGGACTGTGTATTATCATCAGAACAGGAAGAGTTAAACCACAGCGATATGTCATAGGATTTAATGTCAGATTCTGGATCCCTGTAATTCTCCCAAGATACAGTTAGACTGGTACTCTCTGGTGTGTAAGTAACTGCCTACAAATATAATATTTTCTTATAAATAAAAAATCTCTACAAAATATGGAATTTTTATAGTATTGTTCACTGGTTATAAAGTCCCAGAATGTGCATCTGTTAAGACAGTCTTTTTAAATCTTTCTCATGAATCGTTATATTTGATGCCTTAAAGCATCCTTACTGCTAAAATAACAGTAAATCATAAGTTAAGAAATAGCCCTTATTAAGATTTTTCAAGACAATTACTTATTTTAATATTTAAAGATATAAGACTGTCTTTATAAAAAATGACATACCATGTTATAGTCAGGACCACAAGCTAGTTTTCCAGATTCAGGATAAGTGGTATCCACGATGATTTCACGACTGGTCATACTACATTCCCCAGACTTGTCAGTACCTAAAAAACAAAAGAAGGTATGTAGTTCTCATGCACAACTTAAATGGCCATCCATTTATTACCAGTGTATATAAATCATTTATATATTAAAATATTCTAGACTCTATTACCTAAAATGACAGACATTTACCATATAGTAATATGCTGAATTTAACAAAAATTACACCTGGAAATGTGAATCTGTGAGCTACTGCTCACTATTGATAACCTGCCTGCTAAAAGTATAAGGTAAACAAGAAGTTGTTGAGTGATGAATCTTAAAAACCCATCACACTTTAAAAATAACTTATATAAACCCTGAAACCAAATTTCAGAAATTCTTGCATTGTAGTTCCTGAAAAAAATATGACGAAAACTGTCAACTTGGCTATCATGGGTAAAATGATGCAAGTGTTTGGAAAACAGGAAATTGTTGAGTGATGAATCGGAAAAAGCATCGGAAAAAAGCTGACTTATATAAATCCTGAAACCAAATTTCAGAAATCCTTATGATGTAGTTCCTGAGAAAGATTGGAAGAAAAATATTCATGGGATGGACTAACTGATAGATGGACAAACATAGGTAAAACAGTATACCTCCACTTTTTTAAAGAGTGGGTATAAAAAGTTTGACATAAGGTTGATGTAAAGTAGATTTACTTACCCATTACCCATATAAAATAGTTGTTAGCTAGTTGTAGGTTTAGAGGTTGTATTCTGTAGAATGTATTCTGGTTAATATTTGTTACAGGGTAGACATTAAACATGGCTGCCTTCTCTTCATCTGTTGCTTTACCACCATCAATCTACAATTATAACATTTTGTTTGACAGAAATCAAAATAAAGTAAAATGTAATTTTTTTGTCTGCCTTTCATTTGAGGGTTTCCTCTTCTTTACATGCATCTTCATTAGCCAAGTGTTAGGATCTGTCCTCTCCATCCTTGGTTGATTACCAAAGATGTTCGTAAATACAGCACTGCACCATCAAGTCACAGATAAAAGTCATGCCCACTCTGACCACATCATTCTTGACTAGTGAGAATATTTGTACTACTTTTATTAGCAAAATATGGCTGTGTCCATAATAAAAAGTTTTGTTAAGCAATAACCTCATATATACATCACATCGAACTATAAAAGTGTTTGCATATTCAAGACGAGAACATGTTAATGTAATATCAATATTTACCGGGCTTTGTACTAGTAAACATTATTGTGACTGCCAGCCCACCAGTCTTTGTCATTACTCATTAATGAAACACTGAGTATGAATAGAAAACTTACATATTGTTTACAGTCAGAACCAGTAAAGTTTCTATAATCAGACACAGCTACATAGTACATCAGTATGTCTAGCTTGGAGTAGAACCCTTCAAACTGTACATCAATATATTTATCTGTATTGATATAGTCCTCCACGTTGATCATCCCAACTGAAACATAAACACACTGTAATTACTACATAGTCCTCTACACTCATAGTTATAATAACCATCAGAAATAAAATAGCCAGGACTATTTCTTGTTGATCTAGATATCATTTTAAAAGGTAAAAACCATTTTAGTGCATTTATAGGATATTATAGAAAAACAATTTGGAAGTGTAAGAGCCAAAGTATAAAACATTACAGCACAAGATTTTTCACCCATTTTAGCGAAAAAGTTCAATTTTTCCCCATTTGAGCGCAAGACTTTGTACCCATTTCAAGGGAAATTGAAATTATCAATGACAAATTAAGCATAAAAAAATCTAAATATTGAATAAAAATTTTGATAGAATCAAGACGCCACAATAATAAAAGATATCATGTTCATTAAAATATTCAAAAATTTCCTGAACAGATGTATGTAATGAGAAGTATAATTCTATCTTCAACCATCCTTTATGCAAACAATGTGCAAAACAATTTATTGTGGTATACAATGTAAAATTAAGTGTAAAACTAGAAGGAAATTAAAGAATATTGAAATGAATAATAAAACAATGGTAAATATCTGATTCCATTTATGAAGTATGAATTATGTTGGAAATATAGTAATCTTTACTCACCACTAACTCCACCATCATATCCAACACGGAATCCATTTGATGTGACCATCGCAACAGAATAAGATGCACTGTATGCCTTTACGGTAAAGTAATACATTCCCCTGCTGGGAACCAGTTCTAGGTCGTAGAAGGTGACAGATGTATTTTTAGCCACATTAGTCCATGGTACAATATTGTCTCTGGTTTTAGGGAATCTCCTGTCAGTACCTAGTGCTACTTCATAATAGACAACATCTTGATTCTTATCTTGGTAATCAATGTTCTCTTGATTCACATGGACTCCTGGATTACCTGTCATAAACGAAAATATGCTGAATTAATTTTTTTTTATGTTAAAACACCGTTATAGCAGCTGTCTGAGGGGATAAATTTGTGTTTTAGTCCCAGACCATTATGAACAACTATTTGGTATACTGTCTAGAACAACATGTCCTACAATGAAATACAAGTGGAGTTTACATCTCAAACCCCTAAGGGTTAGGGGACGATAATAATCTTGCTGATATTAAATGAAATGTATTTACTCAAAAGTTCATTGGAATTTGGTGGTACACGTAATAACATTTTTGCTGACAGAGTACTGACTACTCTATATTCTATTAATTCTTTAACTAGACTGTGGTGAACTGATAATGACTTTATTGACTTCAATACTATAAAAGAAAATACACAATACATTAAAAAATGTGAATATCTATGGACTATATCATGAGCATGTTAAAAAAGACCTTAAATACTACAGACTCACCAGATATGACGTCTACTTGTACTTGTGTGTTGACAGACTTACCAGATATAACGTCTACTTGTACTTGTGTGTTGACACAGACTTACCAGATATAACGTCTACTTGTACTTGTGTGTTGACACAGACTTACCAGATATAACGTCTACTTGTACTTGTGTGTTGACACAGACTTACCAGATATAACGTCTACTTGTACTTGTGTGTTGACACAGACTTACCAGATATAACGTCTACTTGTACTTGTGTGTTGACAGGTAAACCAAATCCATCCCAATTAGCAGTCACCATAGCTTTAGATCTGAGGAAGTTCAGATCGTACCCATCAACATCCCCATCAAATACTTTACCAGGCATCAGTGGATCTTGTTTGATGGTCACACCATTAGATCTCAGTATATAGGTATAGTCTAAAGCATTCGTCACTCTTAACAAGGAGTAATACAATTCTCCATTCAACATTTGTAATTCATCATTCATCCCAGAGGTTTTTACTAAAAGTGTAAATGCACAGTATGAAAAGGATGGAAAGGTGGTCAATAATAAAATTCCTTCCAAATCTAATTTATTCTATTTTTGCCCAACTTTTTACTCAAACTTTGCCTTTTAAAATATCTTAAAATTTCATCTTAATATAAGAAACTTCTATTTTTACATAAATGTATACAAGAAAACGTACTTCCGATATCTAGCCATGGCATGACAACTTTGCCATCTAGCCTCTGTATCTGCCATTCATATCTAACAACAGGACATGGATCACCTGACATATCCCATGATGCTCTGTAGGTGTCATAGCTTTCCTGGAAGTCCCTGTCAAATATAATAAATCAAGTTCAATAAACGTTTTCTCTTTCTATACTTGTTCTATTGTTACTTTTATTTCATACATAGGATACACTATATAAAATGATACAAGTATTACAAATAAACCTGTACTTACACATCTCCATGTGAGTTCTCTAGAACATCATATACTCCAACATGTGACAATGGTGGCAGTCCTTGACTTAGATATGACATATAAACACCATTAGATGTTCCCACACTGGATAAACCAGCTCCATTAGTCCCTCTCACTGACACAAATATCTACAAAAGTGTCCATTGTATAATATATAAACTAAGAAACCAAATCCCTTAATCATCTTGACAACAGATTTGTTTGTAATAATAAGAACTTACCGATATCCTTTGAAACCATACATGTCAAGTGACATGATATTCGCGTGTAGTACATGCTTTTTCGACGGTTTACACGCGAGGATTTTATCACATGGCGTGTACACGCTTTTCACCACTTTACACGCAATTACACGCTTTTTCGTTCTTTTCATTTTTTGGTCGTTAGTGATATCGCTATTCTCAGGTTTTTTCCTTATTCGGCGATAAATATCAAAAAATTCGAAGTAATTATTTTGGCTGACATATTGTTTATTTTTCTATATGGACAAACTGTAAAAGGTAAGTAGTTTGTGATTAGTTTTAACAATTTTGTGACTTTCTTTCAAATTCACTCTATAGGGGAAATGTGCACAGAAAGAGGTCACTTTCAGGGCCTGTACTGTCGTCTAAATTGCCGATTGTTAAGCCAAAACGATGTGTACGGCAAGATTCAAGATTTATAAATTATATTTTGGAGTTCGAGTTTAAATGATCGAGTGACATGTAACGCATAATTTGTGCATTCTATGTTGCAATGATAAAAAACAATACATGTGAGAGGAGAAATATAATTTAGCTATTTGAATAAGCATTTAACATGTTTATCTGATGGAAATCAATTTTAGAAAACATTTTTCTTTTTCAATTTCAGTTTCAAATCTAGCCAACACGGCAACAGATTTCTACAGGCCATGGGGATAAAAATATCAAAGAACTGTTGGATCAGCTCTCATAGTACCAGCTTTCTTCACTACCCAGTTTTAACCAGGCAATAGCAATTGGAGCAATGGAAGAGAATAAATGACATTTTACATTGCCAAAAAAAAACAACAACATTATGACATTCTTTCAAATCTTGATGAAGCTAATTCAGTCAAATATCAATTCCTACTGTGGGAGAGCCTTTTCAATTATAAAGAAATTGACACTGAATTCTGATCAGAACTTGACTATGTTACATTTGTATTGTGTGCTGTTATCAAATAAATGTAACTAAACTTGAAACTGGCAGTTGTTTTGAATATGTGCCTAGTGGTGGTGCATTAAAAGCAACATAACAGACCACTGTTTAATACAATAGAAGTTCACAGTAGAATATATATCGTTTTTTTTATATTCACAAATTTGTTTGAAATTATAAACATTACCACATTCATATTAACAAGTCCGCATCTACGTCACACGTTTTCACACGCTTTTTGACATATCATGTCATGTCATGACATGATTTCCCATTGTCAGAGGTTGACATGTATGTTTGTAACTAAACATGTTAATCTGATAGAAATTATCATTCATGGAAATAAAAAATAATATAACCGAACACAGGTAGCAACCTCTGTAAATTTTATTTTTGATAAAGGGCATAAGGGGCAATCATCAAAACACTTATTTTTACAAGAAATATGATTTTTAGCCAAATATTAATATATATGAACCGAATAAAAATAAAAGCATTTATGTTTTTGTATAATTGAAACAATATATTTCCCACCTTTTTGAGTCCATGTAAGTTGAGACCATTAACTGTATACTGTAATGTATCTACTGGTACCCTAATAAAAGGCTTGATCTGTCCTCCACCAGATGTTATACCAATGGCAACTTCATATCTATCAAGTAAGTAACACATATATATATATATAGATTTTACCACTGCATTGAGTGAGATACAATATTTATCCACTTAAGGTAAATTTTCAAATTTAAAACGTAAATCGCAGAGCGTTTTAAATATTTGAAAATTAACTGTCGAGAGTTGATAAATATAGTATTACACGTACAAGATTTGGTGGTGGAATCTGTTTCTCTAACAATATGCAGACAAACTTATTCCTTCTTATCAAATAATCTGCAAAAAGATGTGTTCTTTCTATGTGATGTCATCAGGCATGGTAGCCTTTTTTCATGTCTTCACAATAGGAAATTCAGAGGAATGCAAGAAAATTTGACGTCATAATGGAATTTTTACCATTGAGAGAACTTAGATCAAACGAACCACACGTTGATTAAATAAAAATAATCAATAATCATGTCAGGAAAAGGATAAATAGAGTAAGAATTAGAGAAATAACAATATAATAATTAACGTTATTTAGAAGGAGCTTATTATTGTGTTGAGTAGTCAACTCACTCATCAACTGAATTATGATACAACAGTCCTTAAAGAATGCAACTGAATACCAAATATCAGGAATGTCCAGTTAGTACTTATGCACCGAATCAGATAATTTAAGGAGTTGACAATATTGTCTGTGCCATCACCAGTGTAATATATTGCCATTAAATGTCTTGGTTTGTTTCAAAGAACCGTTTGAATTTTTTTAGTGTAATACTGTAAATTCAGAAATTATTGCGTGCATTTACTATTGCTATTTTGTCATTTTAGACTCAAATGCTATTTCATTTTTTACAATTTTTAGAAAAATCCTGTTTAATTCACACCGTATTCGGCTGTGTATAGTCATCAGCTATGTATAGTCTGGTATAAAATAATCCTAAAAATATGAGTTTAAATTATTGTGTTTACAACTCTGTTGCATTTTTTGCAATAATAAAAACCTCACAATAATTTCTGAATTTACCGAAGTAAACTGCCAACTTACTGTGTAATTCCTGACTGTTCATCAGTAAATGGTTGCCATGCCAATGACACAGAGGTCAAAGATTCTGAACAAGTGGCATCTAAAGCATCACATTCTGTAATGAAAAACATGATATTAAGCATATAGGAATCCGAAAAAAGATTTTCTTGCACCCCTTCCCCTTCTCCATTCCTAACATTTTTTTTACTTGTAAAAAAAAGAAAGAAGTTTTAACATACATTATCAATATTGTACTACACTCATTTTCCTTATAACCTTTAAAACGAGTGAAACTGCGAGCTACTGCTCACTGATGATACCCCCGCCGCAAGTGGATAATATTGATAGTGTAAAAATATGCAAGTGTTCGGTAAACAGGAAGTTGTCGAGTGATGAATCTGAAAACGCATCACACGGTATAGCTGACTTATATAAATCCTGAAACCAAATTTCAGAAATCCTTGTATTGTAGTTCCTGAGAAAAATGTGACGAAAATTTTCAACTTGGCTATCATGTGTAAAATCATACAAGTGTTCGGTAAACAGGAAGTTGTCAAGTGATCAATCTGAAAACGCATCACACGGTATAGCTGACTTAGATAAACCCTGAAACCAAATTTCAGAAAACCTTGTATTGTAGTTCCTGAGAAAAATGCGACGAAAAATATTCATGGGACGGACGGACTGACTGACGGACTGACGAACTGACGGAAGGACAGACAGAGGTAAAACAGTATACCCCCCTTTTTTAAAGCGGGGGTATAATAAACAATATGCTAAATGCTATAACTTTTACAGCTGTCATACATACCTTGGTCAGTTGAACAAGTTCTGGAGTTCATTAAAACTGTCGCAGTATTATTACTGACATCCATTCTGTAGGTCGTATGAAGGTCAATAACTTTACCATTCTGTGGAGGGGTAGTGTCTATGGCAATAGGACCAGAGAACGCATATGACATTAGATTGACAGAGTTAACAGCAGTTACTGTTAAATAATAGGTTTGTCCATGGGTCATCAGGGAACCAGCATCTACAATGTACAATGACAGAGTTAACAGTAGTTACTGTTAAATCAAAGCGCTGTAAGCGCTGAAGGCAGTTAACCAAAAACCAAGGCAACCGTAATTATGAAAACTGTGGCAATGTTGCCTCAACATTAAACATTCATATATAGTACATTCATGTTTATCTAATGATTTATTTATAAAGGCAAATAATTTATATGTCATCAAGGTTTCAAAAGCAATGCATATATCAATGTATATTTTTTTATGGTGAGTCTGCAGTGGTACAAGTTCCCAATGATTGCAGTTGTTCTACTTGGTAGTTAACCTTGGTTTTATTTGACTGCTAGAAGTTCAATTTGACTTAGTATGAACATGTAATAGTATGAATGGACTGGTTTCCCTGGAAAGAAAACTGAGTTTGTGTTCTATAGTACAAAAGTTATGAGACACGAATCAGACAAATGTTCACTACAACAGGGATCAAAGGTGCGGTCTGACTGTCCCATACATATGAATATATATAATTTAAGGGTGGGGATCTCAACGGTTTTCAAGTTCTCAAACAGGTAGGGGTAGGCAGAGGATTTAGGGGGGCAGGGGGCCCAGCCCCCCCCCCCCCTTTTGGGAAAAAAATTGGTTGCTTATATAGGGAATCACTGCAGCGTGACTGGAGCGGGCCCCTCTTAGGTCAGTCAGTGGGCCCCACTTCTGAAAATTTCTGGATCCGCCACTGGGGGTAGGGTGACCCTAGGGACTTCCCCTACATTTCATTTTATTTGTTATATTGTCCCATACATGAATATATATGGTTTAGGGGTGGGGATCTCATTGGTTTCCAAGTTCTCAAACAGGAGGGGTCGGGTGACCCCAGGGACTCCCCCTATATTTCATTTAATTAGTTATATTGACCCATACATGAATATATATTGTTTTGGTGTGGGGATCTCGACCGTTTTCAAGTTCTCAAACAGGAGGGTTGGGATGACCACAGGGACTTCCCCTATATTTCATTTGATTTGTTATATTGTCCCATACATGAGTATATATGGTTTAGGGGTAAGGATCTTGACCATTTCCAAGTTCTCAAACAGGAGGGTGAACAGTGACCTCAGGGACTCCCCCTATCTTTCATTTGAATTGTTATATTGTCCCGTACATGAATATATATGGTTAAGGGGTGGCGATCTCAATGGGTTTCAAATTCTCAAACAGGAGGGGGTGGGGTGACCCAAGGGACTCCCCCTATATTTCATCTGATTTGTTATATTGTCCCATACATGAATATATATGGTTTAGGGGTGGGGAACTCGACCATTTTTAAATTCTAAAACAGGAAGGGTGGGGTGACCCCCAGCGACTCTTCCTATATTTCATTTGATTTTTCATATTGTCACAAACATGAATATATATGGTTAAGGGGTGTGGATCTCGACCGTTTCCAAGTTCTCAAACAGGAGGGGGTGGGGTAACTCCATGGACTCCCCCTATATTTCATTTTTTATTTATTATATTGTCCTAAACTTGAATATATGCAGGGGCGGATTCAGACGGGGGAGGGTTGCGGGCTTGCACCCCCCTTAAATTTGCAAAGCATGGGTTGTTCTCAGCTTAATAAAGAATATTCCGATAATTTTACCTCAATTTTTTTAGCCTCGCTCTGCTCGGCGAAAATTTAAGTTTGAGCCCCTCCTACCCTAAAATCCTGGATCTGCCCCTCATATGGTTTAGGGGTGGGGAGCTCGACCGTTTCCAAGTTATCAAACAGGAGGGGGTAGAGTGGCCCAAAGAATGCCACCTATATATCATATGATTTACTTACATTAAGGTATATATAATATAGTTGCATTATTTGTGAAAATAAAGAAAGAAACTTTCAGCTACATTAATTGACCCTTCAAAATTGAGAAAAACAAATAACCCCTCGAAATTGCAGTAATATGTTTACACTTTAAAAGCATCTCACATGCATTATCATCATTTATCATTTATAAAGAAAATTTAGACTGTGACCATGAACATGTATATTGTTAGATATACTGTTCCCAGCTGTCACGATGTATTGGATTTTTAAATTAAAATTTGTCAAAAAGTAATTTTGAGTTTCTGAATAAAATATTTTTCTGCTTTTTCTTTCTTTTACATATATCTTTTGGTTTAAAATACTAGTGTTTATATTCATTTACCATGCATAGATGTATTTTTTCACCTGCTTGGATTTATTTTGTAAATGATCGCCAAACCCGGAATTACCCTTATCCGCTTCCGGAATCGGATCCGATTTAGAATTCACGGCCGCCATTGTTATGTGTTTACAATCAATTGTTTTTGTCAATCAGATACGACTTTACTCGAATTTATACAATATTTGTCGGCGATTTTCTGTATAAAGCTAGCGGTTGAACAAAATGAACATCGCCAACATGAATAATAATGATAAAAATAAGTTTTTAGCTCGTTTAATTGGAGACTTTGGTGAACATGGTGAAAAGGTTTGCAAAGTAATTTCTTATTTTCTTTCAAGTGGAAGGTGACTACGTCGGGCGTAGCTAGAAATCAACTATCCTAGTCGAAATTCCGCTTTCAAAAGTGGAAGGTCGCGGACCTCGGACCACCGCTAATTTGCACACCTGCCTCGAAATTGAAAAGCTAAGTACGAAAATTTCTTTTTCTAATTTGAAATTGCCGCCAACAGCATGAACAGTTAAACTTATTATATAATAGACTACTGACGTAGTTGTACTACGTATTGATGACAAACAATATTCCTACGACTTTTGTCATTTGGGAAATCTAAACTACTTGTCTTAAGAGATTTTAGGCGATTAAATATTTCATACAATTGTTCTTTGACATCTTAGCTAAAAGCACAAGTCATAATGAACTACACAAGGATTCTTAATAAGCACTACTTCCTATGTGTAACTTTAAAACTTTTGGATAAATCGACGATCATTTAAGGTTTTTCTGGTCATATTTTTTGTAATCCAGAATAAAAAGTATTAAAAAAGTGTTCAATTAGTTATATATAACATAGTAGCAAGCTAGATAATAACAATGGCAAGTATTTGAGGATTTATTGGGTAGAACACAAATCTAGGGTGCTCGCATAATGCAGCTTAACTGCATAAAAATAGGTTTGTCCATGGGTCATGAAGGAACCAGCATCTGTAATATATTAGAGAGATAACCATGCATTTTAAAGTTAGAATGTGATTTCAAATTTCCCAAGGTCATAACCACTTTTAAAGTAACAACTGTAAAAAGCTTTATTATATGTCACATGTCTACAAAAGTTCCTGGGTGTCTCCTGCTAGCAAAATACATGTAAAACTCAAGTTGTCAGCAAATAATTTTACTCTTTTATTTGTTTGCTTTCAGGAATATACTTACTGTCAATAGAGTAGCTGGATGCGAACCCACTAACTTCTTTGTCTTCAAATATATCAGTAAGTCCTTCTTCTGATCCAAGAGAGATAAGAAACCTTTGTATTGGACTTTCTCTGTCCTGAAATCCTGACCAAAAACATTTAACTGGTACCTTGGTCTGTAAGATAAATATTAATTATAAAGAGAAACTTCAAATTGATTCATAATAGAGATCATATTTTTCTAAACACCATAAACACATTCTCAAATGGCTTAATGTGCCTAAATTTGTCTTAACAGTCATTTTACTGGTATGAACAATATCAAAACACATTCTAAATAGCCTTAATGTGTCTTAATTGGTCTTTACAGCCATTCAAATGGTATAAAAACTTTCTAAACACATTCTCAAATAGTCTGAATGGCATCAAAACTTGTTTCAACAGTCTTCACATTTCTTTGTTTTGTCTCAACACTTTTACAAATTTACTTTACGTACTTTTACAAAGGTCTTACAGTACAGTTTAAAACCAAATAATCCCACACATCTTAATATTGCTTCATAAAGAGTACAAAGACTTGGCATTAATGTGGCCTTGTCTATACTTACACCAATATATTTAGGACATGTAACAACGCCTTGACTTGGAGAAGTTGTGTCAATGATTACAGAACCAGATGTCATTTTATTGATGCTACCAGCGTTGTTCTCTGCCCAGATAGATATTATGTTTGGTTTGCCTAAAAATATATTTTGATAAAATATTAGATGATTAGAAAAGATTTCCAATTTTTTGATGATTTATACGTCTCTTGAAACAGTTGTTATTTTCAAAATCATTTTTTGGTTCAATTGACCTCAGTTTTTCATCAACAGATTTAGATATTGTGATGGCAACTATGCCTGGCAATGTCACACAAAAAGAAAATGGTGTTTTGGCAGGAAAATTGTGACATATTTTCGAAAGTTAGTAGAGAAACAAATTTCCCTCAATATCCCGTTGGGTACAATTTTACTCTGCTCTCAAATGTTTTTAATAAGAATTTTAAATAAATATCTGAAAGGTGTCATCATCAGAATGAATTTAATAATGAAACGACTTAATTCATCTACAAATCAAGAAAATAAATAACCTTCAAGGTAAGAACAAACAAGGAACACTAAGAGGTGGTAAAATGTAAGCTTATCATGAACTTTTGGTGCAGATGAGGTAAAAATAAAGAATTATACCTGTAGTATCTGGTATTATAGATGCTAATGGTAGTACACTGTGGAGGCCAGATGACACCTCTACCTCAGTAATAGGTGACTTATGAAGGAGATGAGATAACAATAGAGAATTATACCTGTAGTATCTGGTATTATAGATGCTAATGGTAGTACACTGTGGAGGCCAGATAACACCTCTACCTCAGTAATAGGTGACTTATGAAGGAGATGAGGTAACAATAGAGAATTATACCTGTAGTATCTGGTATTATAGATGCTAATGGTAGTACACTGTGAAGGCCAGATAACAACTCTACCTCAGTAATAGGTGACTTATGAAGGAGATGAGATAACAATAGAGAATTATACCTGTAGTATCTGGTATTATAGATGCTAATGGTAATACACTGTGGAGGCCAGATGACACCTCTACCTCAGTAATAGATCACTTATGAAGGAGATGAGGTAACAATGAAGAATTATACCTGTAGTATCTGGTATTATAGATGCTAATGGTAATACACTGTGAAGGCCAGATAACACCTCTACCTCAGTAATAGGTGACTTATGAAGGAGATGAGATAACAATAGAGAATTATACCTGTAGTATCTGGTATTATAGATGCTAATGGTAGTACACTGTGGAGGCCAGATAACAACTCTACCTCAGTAATAGGTGACTTATGAAGGAGATGAGATAACAATAGAGAACTAGATATCATTGAGATGGGAGCCATCTCTGTGGGCCCCGCTGTCAATAACGTGGGGTAAATAAGTTGTATGGATAATCTGATATGAAGCATTATTTGAAGTTATTACATAGTCTCATGTGTGATTTTGATCTAAGATTTTAAGTTAAAACTGATAAATATTCTCATCTTACTTTCATAGTATAATAGTGATATGACTGCATGATGTGAACTCATTGTTTACTACTCTAAGGTGACTTCTGGATATATGGATTGATGTTTGAACAATATGTTTAAAGGTGCTGCCCAATTGATATTTGTCACATATTTTTAGAATTATGCCTTCAATATATTATGACCCACCAAGTATAAAGTATGAAATATTAATGGTTCTCGAGAGGTAGAGCGGACACAATTTGTTAAGAACAACGAACGGATGGACAGACCGACAGACTGATCTTAGACCTAGGATGCATACATTATGACACATTCTCTTGTGTTGGTTAATATATATGTTAAGTTGAAAATGTTTGTCAGGTATAAAGTATGAAATAATAACAGCTGTCCTCTCAAAATATAATGTGGATCAAATTTGTTAGCGATGGACAGACCAACAGACAGACAGACCTTTGACCTAGGAAGTGGTACATACATCATGACACACCCTCTGGTGTTGGTTAAAATGGATGTCAAGTATAATATTTGAAATCATAACGGTTCTCAAGATATAGAGCGGACACAATCTTCACCACAGGACACAGGGTTGTCAACTGAAACCAAAGTTTTTTTGACGTTGACCTTTGACCTAGGAAGTTGTACATACATCATGACACGCCCTCTGGTGGTGGTTAAAATGTATGACAAGTATATACTTTGAAATCATAACGATTATCTAGATATGGAGCAGACACGATCTTCACCACAGGACACAGGATTGTCAACTCGAAACCAAAGTTTTTGACCTTGACCTTTGACCTAGGAAGTTGTACATACATCATGACACACCCTCTGGTGGTTGTTAAAATGGATGTCAAGTATAAACTTTGAAATCATAATGGTTATCTAGATATGGAGCGGACACGATCTTCACCACAGGACACGGGGTTGTCAACTGAAACCAAAGTTTTTGACCTTGACCTTTGACCTAGGAAGTTGTACATACAACATGACACACCCTCTGGTGTTGGTTAATAATCATGTTAAGTATTAAGTATGAAATCATAACGGTTCTCTAGATATGGAGCGGACACGAAAGTGTTACGGACGGACAGACGGACGGACGGACGGACAGACGGACGGACGGACGGACGGACAGACTGATCACTATAGGGCGACCCGCCGTCGGCGGGGCCCTAATTATACCTGTAGTATCTGGTATTATAGATGCTAATGGTAATACACTGTGAAGGCCAGATAACACCTCTACCTCAGTAATAGGTGCCTTATGAAGGAGATGAGATAACAATAGAGAATTATACCTGTAGTATCTGGTATTATAGATCAGTGTTCCAGCTAGGTTTTCAAAAGGGCAGGGTGCCAATCTTGAAAAAGGGCATTTAACGCGCGATATGATAATATGAAAAGGGCATATTTTAATAAAAGATGTTAATCAAACATTTGTGTTTATTCGTTGAATCACAGGTTATACAAGAACAACATCTTTAGCCCATATAGAACTCTATCTTTCTACTTTTAAGGCTGAAAAACTTGTCAAGCAGCTTGTCACACAAGTTTTTTTTATCATTGCTAAAAATGGCATAGTTGGACTTTATATGCAGTATGTTTTGAAAGGAGATCATCTGTTTCATACTGTTTCTATGGTCTACCACATTTTACCAGTTTTACCTTTCTACCCCTGCTGTGCTTGATGGCAATACAGCACAAAACAGCTGTGCTCAGTAAATTCACAATTTTAGGATATAAAGCAACAGTGAAAAATAGTATCAAAAATAAAGAATACAGAAAAAGATGACCAAGGCACCCTACCAACACTGCTACTAAGACCCTCTTTAACTTTTCCCATAACTCAAAATAAATACCTAAACATATATATTCTTAAGCAAGAAGTATGGAGACACATTTTAGAATATGTAAATGGGTTACTCAATGCTAGGAAAAAAATCAGATTGAGTTATCTTTCTTTATTCGGGTGTGCTCCTTCTTTGGAGGATTATAAACAGTACGTAAATATGATGTAAATATGATCACAATATGGCGGCCGATTTTGTTATTTTCGTATCAAAAATGAAGGCAGTCAATGACAAATACGTCTGAATTTTCTGTTTATTTTACAGAAAACAAGTAAAACAATGTCTTCAACGAGTTTATAATGGTTTTCCAACTTTCTGTCATTACGTTTCTTCCATGAAACTACGGTAAACATCGCAAATTGTGCCCAAGTTGTTGTATGCACATTTCTTCAAAGATAATTGCCGACTGACCGATTCTATTTGAACGAATTAATGTTGATGATCATTAATGACCCATCCGATAAACGGATTACCTACAACAACAGATTATGACACCAGTTGTAACCATTGATTAGCTTGGGGTGGTAAACAAAGTCATAATCTTTTCCCCAGGTAAAATTTAGTAATTAGCGTATCATATCAATACGCAAATTAATATGCAATCGATCTTCAAAAAAGGCAGGGCGCCCTGGAAACTGTAAAAAGGGCACAGGGCGCCACTCGGAAAAGGGCGGGCGCCGCGCCCTCTGAAAACGGTCTAGCTGGAACACTGTAGATGCTAATGGTAATACACTGTGAAGGCCAGATGACACCTCTACCTCAGTAATAGATCACTTATGAAGGAGATGAGGTAACAATGAAGAATTATACCTGTAGTATCTGGTATTATAGATGCTAATGGTAGTACACTGTGGAGGCCAGATAACACCTCTACCTCAGTAATAGGTGCCTTATGAAGGAGATGAGGTAACAATGAAGAATTATACCTGTAGTATCTGGTATTATAGATGCTAATGGTAGTACACTGTGGAGGCCAGATGACACCTCTACCTCAGTAATAGGTGACTTATGAAGGAGATGAGATAACAATAGAGAATTATACCTGTAGTATCTGGTATTATAGATGCTAATGGTAGTACACTGTGGAGGCCAGATAACACCTCTACCTCAGTAATAGGTGACTTATGAAGGAGATGAGATAACAATAGAGAATTATACCTGTAGTATCTGGTATTATAGATGCTAATGGTAGTACACTGTGGAGGTCAGATGACACCTCTACCTCAGTAATAGGTGACTTATGAAGGAGATGAGATAACAATAGAGAATTATACCTGTAGTATCTGGTATTATAGATGCTAATGGTAGTACACTGTGGAGGCCAGATAACACCTCTACCTCAGTAATAGGTGACTTATGAAGGAGATGAGGTAACAATGAAGAATTATACCTGTAGTATCTGGTATTATAGATGCTAATGGTAGTACACTGTGGAGGCCAGATAACACCTCTACCTCAGTAATAGGTGCCTTATGAAGGAGATGAGGTAACAATGAAGAATTATACCTGTAGTATCTGGTATTATAGATGCTAATGGTAATACACTGTGAAGGCCAGATGACACCTCTACCTCAGTAATAGGTGACTTATGAAGGAGATGAGATAACAATAGAGAATTATACCTGTAGTATCTGGTATTATAGATGCTAATGGTAGTACACTGTGAAGGCCAGATGACACCTCTACCTCAGTAATAGGGGAAACATCCTCAGCATAGGGGTAGGTTCCAACAGAATACCAAGCTCTCCTAATACTACTCTCTGTATCATTGTAATGCCATGAGGCAAACAAAGTGTCTGCAGATTTCTCATATAACGTAGATCCTGCACCAATATTAGTATCAGTGGAACTTTGGTCTGTTAATCTAAACAGTTAATATTTAAATCATTAAAGAAATCATCTCAAATCTTTGTTGTAATTAAATAAATTTAGAAAATAACATATTTACCTAAACTAGTATAAATGCCTTAAAATTAAACATACTGTGTGTCCATCTTTTATGAAAAGTTTTTATTTTTACACTACAGAGAAATATTTAAACATGTGAGGTTTTAGAATATCAACTCAAATGCAAATTATATACCTTCCTCATACATAAAACTAATTAAGTGCTTTGTTAGATTTGACATGTTTGCCAAGATCCGAGTCTACAGTAGAACCATCTGACATATAACATGTTCTACATAAATAATATACCTGTCCAGTGAGATGATAGGTGGTGACGTATCTACAGTAAAACCATCTGACACTGATTCCAGGACACTGCCAACATTAGTAATAGCTCTCACAGTGGAATAGTATGTAACACCAGACTTAAGATCTAGATTAGCTTGGGCATACCCTGAACTTGTTATACCTATCAAAATATATTAGTTCCAATTTTATCTATTCAATCTCTTAGAGTAGTATTATCATTATAAATGATTAACAAACCAATCCTTACAGAATGTATTCTATAAATGTAAATCACAATGCTCTGTACAAATCACAAAAATAATGTATGTATTATAATATCACAGGAAAAGATTTTAAGCAATGATATCAAAGTTAAACTATAATATGTATGATGATAAGACAGGATTTTAGAACTGTGTGGTTCATTGCTATCATATGAATAAAATTCTGCATAGATTGCGAGTTTGAACCCCGCTCTTACAGTTGTACTGGTCTCTAATCTTACTCGACTAGGATTGTCAGTTTTTCTATCGAAGGACAGTGGTCATCTCCAGTCACGCCAGCTTCCTACACCAATAAAAACTGACCACTACAAAAAAGCCAAAAAGCGGTGCTTTAAAGTGGCGTTAAAACACCAAAAATCAAATCAAATCATCCATTTCTGGTGCAATCCTACAGCCTATTTATACAAAGATAGACTTACCATTCCCTTTGACACTGACTTCCTCACTATGAATAAGACCATACGGTATAAAGGACATGACATCCTCCCCTCCTGGTGTGGTACCTACAGCCCATTTATACTCTGTTACACCATGTAAATGGCTCTCAAACCCATCAAACTGTACAGTGACTACAGTTGGATGTAACTGATAGTCTGTATCATCATCAAGAATCAGTAGGTCAAGGTTATCCGTTCCTTCAGCTCCATCAATCACAATTCCTGTACATTGAAACATAACAAGTCATTGTTTTACTTCATTAGGAATAGACACAAATTTTTAAAGAAACTATATGTGTCAAAGTGTCCAAAAAAGATGAAAAATCTGCAATTTCAATAACACATGTGGACACAAACATGATGGTAGTCTCACATATCAAAAATCAGCTCAAAATCTGAAGGCGTAAAGAAAAAAAATCCGTATAACTGTGATTTTCAATAATTTATCAAAGGTCCAAAGCTTGTAATTTCAGCAAAAATTAGAAGAGCGGAACAAAACTTACACTTGATCTGTAACTCATCATGGTTAACTCACATACAAAAAATCTGAAAGCGTTTAGAAAAAAAAGTCTGTATAACTGTGATTTTCAACAATTTCTCAAAGTCCAAAGCCCATAATTTCGGCAAAAATTAGTGGAGCGGAACAAAACTTAGACTTGATCTGTAACTCATCATGGTTAACTCACATACCAAAAATCAGCCCAATATCTGTAGGCGTTTAGAAAACAACTCTGTATAATGGTTTGTTGCGGAATGACGAAATGACAGAATTTCGGAATCACAGAATTTTGGACAAGGGTAAAACTATATGGCACCGACAACTTTGTTGCGGGGGCCATAAAAATTATAAATAGACTCATTATCAATCTTTTTCAAATGTCAAAAAAATAAGCATTGTATAGCCCCCTACACTTTTCTACTTTTTTTCTGATAATCCAAGGAATCAACAAAGAATTAGAATTTTGATCACTGACTGAAAACCTCCACTTTATTTCAACAGGACTCCTAGAATATGAGAGTGCAGTACATACAGCAAGACTGTAATGAAGGAGGTATATGGACTGCTGAACTGAGGAGTCAAAAACATTATACCTTACTTTGTATTGTGGGTTATAACAAGCAGACTAAATCTTTTCTATAAAGTCCTACCTGGTTTGTCTTCATTTACTACAACTATAGGAGTGGATGTTATGATAGTACTCTCTTGTCCTGCGCCATTATCTCCCATCAAACTGACATAATATACAGGAGACTTTGTAACAATATCAGTCAGAGGCAGGGACAGATCAGATATGTAAACATCAGTCTCAGATTTATACCGGGTCCAGTCCATGACATCACTGCCACCTACAAATTGTTAATAGGAGGTAATTAAAGTAATGTCTTATCTTAAACATAAGCAAGTTTCTGAAAATAAATGAGATTTGTTTATCTGGATTGTAATTAAATTCAAAATTTAGAACTCCTATAATAAACTGGGGATTCATTATTTTTCCTGGATATAAGTCAATGTTCAACATAGTATAAATTTTCTAAAGGCTTGTTGGACAAATTTGGAAAAACTATTGCGTTACTATCTCATTGATTTTACTCTCACATTTTCTCACAATTTATATATTTTGTTAGTACCTTTTGTGGTCCCTACTGCTACTCTATAGCCTACAATTCCTGATTGGTGATCATCTGCATCCCAAGCTACTTTGATCCCTGATGTATCAGCTTGCCACACAAATCCATCTACCTTCTTCTCCAATCCAGATGCTAGGGTCCCAACATGTAACCAATGGATCTACAGCAGAAACATAAATCAATCATTCAAATGGCTGTGTTCTGTAAAAATGTTCTTAATTAAACAAGGGAGAGTGCTCTATACTGGACAATGACCATAAATATACAGAAATTAAAATGAAAAATTGAAAAAAATCCTTTAAAGAACTCAATACTAGAACTTGTGCACAGCATCAATAGCTTGGCAAACTGTCTTTATAGTTCCAAAGAATTTGGTTTAAAATTAATTGCTATCATCTTTCAGAATTTTACTGAAGAAATGTCGAAGTTCCAAAGTTTAGAAAAAACAATTCCAAACTAGGTGTCGCTCACCTTGGTCTATGTGAATATTAAAAAAAGGACGCAGATGGATTCATGACAAAATTGTATTTTGGTGATGGTGATGTGTTTGTACATCTTACTTTACTGAACATTCTTGCTGCTTACAATTATCTCTATTTATAATGAACTTGGCCCAATAGTTTCAGAGGAGAAGATTTTTGTAAAAGATAACTAAGATTTACAAAAAATGGTTAAAATTGACTATAAAGGGCAATAACTCCTAAAGGGGTCAACTGACCATTTCAGTCATGTTGACTTATTTGTAGATCTTACTTTGCCGACATTTATTGCTGTTTACAGTTTATTTTTATCTATAATAATATTCAAGATAATAACCAAAAACGGCAAAATTTCCATAAAATTACCAATTCAGGGGCAGCAAACTAAGAAAAGATTGTCCGATTCATCTGATAATTTCAGGGCAGATAGATCTTGACCTGATTAACAATTTTATCCCCGTGTCAGATTTACTTTAAATGCTTTGGTTTTTGAGTTATAAGCCAAAAACTGAATTTTACCCCTATGTTCTATTTTTAGCCATGGCGGCCATCTTGGTTGGTTGGCCGGGTCACCGGACACATTTTTTTAAACTAGATACCCCAATGATGATTGTGGCCAAGTTTGGTTAAATTTGGCCCAGTAGTTTCAGAGGAGAAGATTTTTGTAAAAGTTAACGCAGGACGACGACGACGACGCCGGATGCCGGACGCCAAGTGATGAGAAAAGCTCACTTGGCCTTTTGGCCAGGTGAGCTAAAAAGCAGTGAATTATTTCAAAATATATGCAATCTTTTAGTAACATGTCAAGGGTCTGTGTTGGTAATGATAAAACAAAATTAGAAACATGATTTACACTTGCTGACAAAAGGTCATAATGTGTAAACTATGTCATTGATCATTCAGCTACTTCTCTGATGTAATATAATGACATCAGAAATGAACAAGATGTTCCTCCATCTTTAGAATAAGATAAAGCACCATACCATTGATGTTTTGTCACATTATTACCAAAGACATTTTGTTTGATTACAAAACACACCTTAAAATCATAAACAGTCAAATTGACAATCAGTACAGATAAAATATCTCATGTCAACCATCAAAAAATTTAATTTGTTTGCAACACTTTAAAACAGTTTCACTCATAGAAATTTTTCAATACTTAATAGACTTTGACTTGAAAGACTTATAGTGTGACATTTTATATGAGATTCCTGTTGAAGGAATAATAGATCTGCCATGTAACATAAATATATTTACAATTGGTGGTGTGGTGTCCACTATCACACCATCTGTCTCAAATGCTGCCACAAATCCTGCTTTATTAACAGCTCCTACTCTGGTACTGTAGAGCGCCCCCTGGTGTAATGTTAGTCCTTCTAGTGTGTAACTTGTCCTTGTGATATTATTACCAATATCCATCCAGTCACCATGAATATCTAAGTTAAAAAATGGTTAAAATGACAGGTTCTGGTCTAACATTGCTTGTTTACAGAATAGGAAGTGCCAAACATATCTGACATAAGAACTTTCAAACTTTAAAAATTTGTGAATATTTGCCATGCATTGACAAGATGATGACATTTACATCATAAAGGAGATTTTATAGCTACTTAACAAATTACAGAATTTTTGTATTCTCACCTGGTATAATTTGTGACCTGATTCCATCTCGAAGCTGATAAATTTGTATCTTAAAATGATCTAATCCGGATTCTTCATCAATGAACTGAAAAGCACTGGATATGGAGGTTACACTAGACTACAAAAATAAACAAATTTTTAGTATAATAAACTTAGTCTTAGTTTTATACATGTATCTAAAAATGCACATGTTAAAATATATGTTTAATAAAAAGCCCAATGACACGTACACCTAAGACTTAGAATTAATTTACTATTGCAAATGAACTTTTCTGATTGTAGTACATATCACTCATTGATATAAATAATTCAGCAAAGTTTCATGAAAACTGCAGAAAGCATGTTTAAGTTATTACCTAAAAACTGGAAATTCCCCCTCTTTTAATGAATAAAACTCCATAAATCTGAAACCTAAAATCTACAATTCATCAAAATAGAAAGGGAGCTCACATCAATAGATATAAAAATTCAACAAAGCTTTATACAAATTTGAATTATTGTCTGACAAGTTGATGAAGGACCATGGTATACCATTATACGTCCTGTAAACCACCTAGATTGAGCACATCTAATTTACCTGATAAGTTTTGTCCTGATGTAGCATAGTGCCATCTCCCAGACTGAGTAAAACAGGTGGTGTTAGATCAACAACAAATCCATCAGTATCAGATGTAACGGAGTTTAGAGCTCCATTGGTTGTTTTCAGCTGTATCTTAACATGATCTTTGTGATGTAGGTGAAAATTCACCCATTCTACATCCCTTGTGTCATTAGAGAATACTACCCAGTCCCTTATTACCTCAAAATCATTTGTATTATTACTGAAAATTAAAAGGAAACAATAAGCATTGTAAACAGTTTTTATGATGTGAATATCTATTGAATGAGAAACTGCTGCTTTGATTTTTATCGAGTTTGAATAATATAAGTGTAAAACCATTGTGGTAGAAAGTTTTACTGAGCATTTAATAGAACTTTTTCAGAAATTAGCTGTTATTTAATTGTGTTTTTATTGTACCGGTACTGTGTCTCTGACATGCCCACATCTCTTTTCCCTCTTATAAAATTAAGAAATGCAATTATTTGGATGATTTCTTGTTTGAATGATTTACATAATTATATCATAGGGCAGAAAATTATTTTTCACAAAAATAAAATCCACTGATTCCAAAACCTGTATTACACATTTACTTGTGGGAAGTATATAAAAAAAATCTGATTAAGAGAGGTGAACTTTAAAAGAGGTCCAGAAAACTACAATAATGACCCTAGCATAATGTAACATGGATGTTTGCAACATAAAAATCTCAGAAAAAAAATCATTTTGTTTATCTTTTTTATTTCAAGTGAATACTAGGATGGTCAAGGACATGATTCAATATTCTAAATAATAACTGACCTTGCGACCTGTACCTGGATTTCATACTGATTTATATCAGATTCTGGGTCTGAGTAATCTTTCCACTGAGCTCCTAATTTAGCAGGGTTAGGAGAAAACTGTAGGTCACTAAAGTTCTCTTCTACTCCATCAATTACCTCCCCTGATACTGGTTCTGTCAAATCCACTGTAACTGTATAAAAGATTAATCAAAGTAGTCACAAATCTGAAAATGCTTCTCTTTAATTTGTTGCTGTATTGTATAAATATACCGGTAATGATAGTTCAGTTTGACTCCGTCTCAGGCTGATATGGGGGTCTCAGGCTGATATGGGGGTCTCGGGATGATACCCAGGCTGATATGGAAAAGGCCATGTATTAATCTCTATGTAATACACAGAAACGAATGCGGCATACGGAGAATTCAATGATTTTAAAGTCGGCACCATTGGCCTTCAGAAGACTTGAAGTCTTCTTCCACCAAAAATAATGAAAATATTTTCTTCTGCTCTTATTCTTTAGAACTGTTGAACTATATCAAAAGCATTTAACAGATCTGTTTATATGAAGAGATCACAAGTTACTTCAGAGATAAGGATTATGTTAGTCAAGTTTGGTTTATTTTCTTGTATAATTCTAAACAAGAGTGCACACGCTGAAATGTCTCGCCTTCTATACTAATCATTGATATTATGTTGATAGTCTTAAGTATAAAGCTAAGCTTTATTACAACTGTCACATAAACTTAACATTAACAAACATAACTAAACAAAGACCAATGAACCTTGAAAATGAGGTCAAGGTCAGATGAACCATGCCAGACAGACATGTACAGCTAGCAATGCTTCTATACAACATATATAGTTGACCCATTACTTATAGTTTAAGAAAAATAGACCAAAACACAAAAAACTTAACACTGTGCAATGAACCGTGAAAATGAGGTCACGGTCAAATAAAACCTGCGCGACTGACATAAAGATCATAAAATATTTCCATACACCAAATATAGTTGACCTATGGCATATAGTATTAGATAAAAAGACCAAAACTCAAAAACTTAACTTTGACCACTGAACCATGAAAATGAGGTCAAGGTCACATGGCATCTGCCCGCTAGACATGCACACCTTACAATCATTCCATACAACAAATATAGTAGACCTATTGCATATAGTATGAGAAAAACAGACCAAAACACAAAAATTTTACTATAACCACTGAACCATGAAAATGAGGTCAAGGTCACATGGCATCTGCCCGCTAGACATGCACACCTTACAATCATTCCATACAACAAATATAGTTGACCTATTGCATATAGTATGAGAAAAACAGACCAAAACACAAAAATTTAACTATAACCACTGAACCATGAAAATGAGGTCAAGGTCAGATGAACCATGCCAGACAGACATGTACAGCTAGCAATGCTTCTATACAACATATATAGTATACCTATTGCATATAGTATGAGAAAAACAGACCAAAACACAAAAATTTAACTATAACCACTGAACCATGAAAATGAGGTCAAGGTCAGATGACACCTGCCAGTTGGACATGTACACCTTACAGTCCTTCCATACAACAAACATAGTTGACCTATTGCATATAGTATGAGAAAAACAGACCAAAACACAAAAATTTAACTATAACCACTGAGCCATGAAAATGAGGTCAAGGTCACATGGCATCTGCCCGCTAGACATGCACACCTTACAATCATTCCATACAACAAATATAGTAGACCTATTGCATATAGTATGAGAAAAACAGACCAAAACACAAAAATTTAACTATAACCACTGAACCATGAAAATGAGGTCAAGGTCAGATGACACCTGCCAGTTGGACATGTACACCTTACAGTCCTTCCATACAGCGAATATACTAGCCCTATTGCTTATAGTATCTGAGATATGGACTTGACCACCAAAACTTAACCTTGTTCATTGATCCATGAAATGAGGTCGAGGTCAAGTGAAAACTGTCTGACAGATATGAGGACCTTGCAAGGTACGCACATATTAAATATAGTTATCCTATTACTTATAATAAGAGAGAAATCAACATTACAAAAAATTTGAACTTTTTTTTCAAGTGGTCACTGAACCATGAAAATGAGGTCAAGGACATTGGACCTGTGACTGACGGAAACTTCGTAACATGAAGCATCTATATACAAAGTATGAAGCATCCAGGTCTTCCACCTTCTAAAATATAAAGCTTTTAAGAAGTGAGCTAACGCCGCCGCCGCCGCCGCCGCCGGATCACTATCCCTATGTCGAGCTTTCTGCAACAAAAGTTGCAGGCTCGACAAAAAACCAATGATAACAATTGAAAAAGTCTACTGATGACTAACAATCAAAAAGAAATAGAAATAACACATAGGGTCTTTGTCAAGGTTAGCTACAGAAAGTGTACCTATCAATTGATTTTAATTGTTTTATACACATACCTCCATTCGAAATACTAACAACTTTTTGTTGTTTAATAGCTCCATTATAAGCCCAGACGATAGTATAATATGTTTTCTGATGTTCCAATGCATGCTCAGGATCTATATCTACACATGTTTTGTGCTGTTTACTACTTATCTCTGTCAGGTTAGCTATGTCAGTGATGTTGACATTATACTCTGAGGTCACTCCTAACATGTATGTAGATATCCCAGACTCAGGATCGTAGAAGTGTTGCCAATTAGAACACAGCTGAAACAAAAGACAACCAGAAATATCATAATAGAGGTATATGTCTCACATGCTAGTACACATTAGAATATAAAATCTTAAAAGGAAGATTAAACCATTGTTAAGAGCAAGATAAGATATCTCTCCACTGGAAAATAGTGAAAATTAACCAATCAGAAATTATTGCATGCATTTATTATTGTGATTTTCAAAGAATATATATTAATTCCCTTTTTGTCATATGGAATCTGAAGTATTTGTAAATTCTCAGCTTTCAAATTATTGGTTTTCAACTTTTGTGATAGAGGTTAATTTTAAAAATCCCAAATAGTGTTTAAACAAAATTTAGTTTGAATCTATTTCTTTTTATTTTTTAGGTTCATGAATGTATGTGTTAATGCCTCTGATTAATAGGAATCATAAGATAAGTATTTAGTACTCTTGGTATGGAACAGAGCAATGTGTTAGTATGGAAGATTTTTTCATACCTCCTATATCTTTACTTACAGAATCAAAGTGTTTAGTGTACTTGAGATCAACACCTCAAAATGGCCCATCTAATACCTCTCTAGACGTGTATTACTGTATGATTATACACATATTATTTACAAACTTGTAATTTACTTACAGAATCAAAATCTTTTGTGTACATGAGATCAACACCTCCCAATGGTCCATCTAATACCTCTCCAGCAATAGGAGGAGATTTGTCCACAATAATCGGCTGGTCTGCTACACCAATACTTCTTAAATCAACTACAAATTAAGTTTAATATTATTAGTTTATTCCAAATCTTCTGTGCTGTTTCTTATAATAAACATGTACACTAACTATGGAGAGTTGACTCATTGGCAATCATACCACATCTCATTATTTACATACTGTATAAACATTAATTTTCGTGGGGTTAAAATTTTGTGGTTTTGTATCCAAAAGTAAGTTCGTGGGGATTAATTTTCGTGGATTTTAAGTTTAGAAAACAATTATATAAATGACACTTTATAATTGACAATACTTAATAAAACTGATCTGAACTTTCGCTGTTGGGAAAAATCAATAATTGCATTTCATAGTAACTGTGACCACGAATCAAGTGTTGTAACCGACACATGTTAATTGGCTTTACACACCTTTGGTGTTTTATCCAAGGACAATGACTTGAGGGCATTACAGACGCATTAGACTGTTAAATGACATTGATTGACAGTTCTTGATGATTATTAATTACTGTACAAACAAAGGATTAGGATTATCGTCTGACTTAAGGAAAACCTTTGAATATCAATGTCTAATCAATTAAGCTATTTATTTCATTGTATGCATTTATGTTCATCAATTGTATAATGTCAATAAGATTTAGTCAGATCATAAAATAATGTAAATCTACTGTTAAATTTTTCGTTGGGGTTTTAATTTCGTGGATAATTCTTATCCATGAAATAAACGAAATTAAATCCCCCACGAAAATTTCTGCTTTTACAGTATTAACTTTTAAAATTATAGTGACCACAACTTCATAGTAAGCTACCTTCACCCAAAACTTTAAGCTGAGAATGTGCTTATTCTACACTATCACAACTCTATGTTGTGGTCAAAACCATAATTTGAACTATAATACATAAAGTTTACATAATAATGAAAATATCAAATAGGGTTTGGCAGGCACAACAATTAAGAAGACTCCCTATTATTTATTTTTCATTATAAAAATGTTACCTCTGTTAACAACTTTAATTTTGTCTGACTTTACCTCTGTTAACAACTTTGATTTTAATCCATACAGGAATACCATCAGTTAATTCTACAATGTATTCTATACTGAGATTATGATCCAGTCTCGTCCAATCCATCTCATCACAATCTCTCCTGGAATGTCCTAGACAAAGGTCATTAAACTCTATTCCAGAGTCAGGGTCACTGTAAAGAAAGTCACACAAAACTTTACTCTAGAATTGTCTACAGTATAAGGCACTGTATGACTCATGGCGGTTTAACTGTATATATTGGTACATACCTAGAGTTGTGTATTGCCTTTAGTAGATATAAGTCTTCATCATATGATACACCATAAATATCTGTCATTATTGGTCTAGAATTGTCTACAGTATAAGGCACTGTATGACTCATGGCGGTTTAACTGTATATATTGGTACATACCTAGAGTTGTGTATTGCCTTTAGTAGATATAAGTCTTCATCATATGATACACCATAAATATCTGTCATTATTGGTCTAGAATTGTCTACAGTATAAGGCACTGTATGACTCATGGCGGTTTAACTGTATATATTAGTACTTACCTAGAATTATGTATTGCCTTTAGTAGATATAAGTCTTCATCATATGATACACCATAAATATCTGTCATTATTGGTCGAGAATTGTCTACAGTATAAGGCACTGTATGACTCATGGCGGTTTAACTGTATATATTGGTACTTACCTAGAGTTATGTATTGCCTTTAGAAGATATAAGTCTTCATCATATGATACACCATAAATATCTGTCATTATTGGTCTAGAATTGTCTACAGTATAAGGCACTGTATGACAGACTGTTGCTGCTAATGGTCCTCCATACTTTACATCATTCAATGCTCTAACAGTAATAAAGTACTCGTCATCTACAAAAATATTTAAAATGTTATCTGTTATTCCTTGAAATCATGAATCTATAGTGTACATTATTCAGTGAATTGGGTAAAATAGTGATGATCTACAAATTAAAAAACAAAAAAACTTGCGGGTGCTCACCAGATTTCAAAAAAATTACATCAATCAATGAGTTACCGATACTCTGCCCCCAAAAAAATCACAAGGCATTGTTACTATTTATCTGCAATATTTTATATCGTTCAGCACTCTAACATTATACAAAGAACTGTTATCTGCCAAAAAAGTGTATGTCAAAACACTGCTGTACTGTAATAACAGTAAACATTAATCCTTGATTTTACTGTCAAAAATTCATGAATGTGAAATCTAAGATTGAAAACAGCAATGCAAATGCCAAAAAAATACCCTGTTAAATGAATTCTTCAAAACATGGAATAATATCTGTGATTGTGTCATAAATAGTTTAGAAACAGAGTGCACCAGAATTACTACTAAGAGCAGGAAGAGTAACATATGCTACATTTAATTGTGATTGGTGAATAGATATGTACAAGTCAAAGCTATGTAAGGTATTTTTAATTTAGTTTGTAAGTTCTTTCTGAACAATTATTTACCTGGAAGAATATTATAGGGTGCAGGTATCGGGCTGATCATAGCACTGTGTGTCCACTGAGATTTATCAAACAGATGTTTTTGTGGATCATGGTGTATATGTATCAAATCTTCACACTCCTGATGACCAACCCAGATTGTGTATCCCAACATACCAGCCTCTCTGTCCACAAAACCATCCCAGTTAGCTGTAAGTATTTCAATAGAATGTGTTATATACATTGTACACTGTAATAAGACTTGAAGTTTGGCTTTCACTGGGAACAGGACAATTATACTTATAACTGTTAGCTCTTGTATACTGTAAATTGTAAATTGAAAATGTGCCATGCATGCATACATTATATATATTCATAATTTATTCTTTTTACAAATTACACTTTTGAACAGCAATATATCAAAACACTAATTAGTGTACTGCATATTGTTAACTTGAACAGGACTGTACCTGATATATATCTATTAGCTCTGGTGTACCGCACATTTGACATTGGAACCGGACCATTAAACACTGTCTCTGACCCTTCACCATCAACTATAAGTCTGCAAGTAATGAATATATCATATTAATAGTAATCTTTACATTTCAATATAATAATTAAAAAAAAATATATATTTATCTTTTAAAAATATCATAAAAGGATATAGTTATATTTAACATTTACTTTAAACAAACTTTTACATGGATAATTCGATGGGAGAGGACAATAGGTCTGTTAACATTGATGACTTATTTCATTGGAACAAACCTGTGATTCTGTATTTTAGGATTTACACCTCTACACCATATCTGCCAGTCTGGTCTGTCATGTTCAGGTATCAAATCCATACAAGGAATTATTTCATGATAATCTGAAGTTTTATTTCTAATAATTCCTACAAAAACATAATATTGTACAGAAAGTTACAGAAATGAAATCTACAATCTGTTTATACTTGTATCTTAGCATTGCAAATGATCATGTTTTTCTCTGACTGTTTATGATGTTTTATACTAAATCCATTGGATGTTGGATGTGTACTGACTGATAATTTAGTCCTAGATGCATGATTTTTTTATTAGTTTTTATTGGCTTTGAATAGGCTGTCAGTAACTAAGAGTACCATAGATCTGTACTTAGCGTCTTTTTGTTGTTGGGATGTACAAGCACCCAGCCAAGTGTTGTTGTTAGATGTATTTCTAATTGTATCCATCTGTTGAATTAAGTCTGTTGTGTTGTTAAACCACATGCTGGCTTACGTGTTTACCATACCACATTATGTCTGTCCCAAGTCAGGAGCCTGTAATTCAGTGGACGGGTTTGTTGCTGTATTATATATGTTTTCTCGTTTAAATTGTTTTACATTTTTCATTTTGAGGCCTCTTATAGCTGCCTATGTGGTATTGGCTTTGCTCATTGTTGAAGACTGAACACAGTAACCTATAGTTGTTAATTTCTGTGTCATGTTGTCTCTTGTGAAGAGTTGTCCTATTGGCAAATCATCCAACATCTATTTTTTTTTTATATATATATCCTCATTTTTAAACTTTATACATTAAAATAACATATTTTAGAGAAAGTCACTAAATCAATTAAAATTTTACATAATAATGATTGATTGATTGTTGGTTACTAATGTCCAGTAGCAAATATTTCATCCATATTTAGAACCATTACATAATTATAATACATAATTATAATTAAAATATTACATATGACACACTGAAAAAACTTAACTAACCATATAAAGATGTTTATTGTGTCAATGTAAGGTAAGATTTTATCATGAGCCATAAGGTTCAAGGACACAGTTATCGTCCTTTGGTTTTCATAGTCTACTTATCTAGTCCCTATAGATATATATAGCTAGTGTGAACAGTGTATAACTTGCAATTTTTTTTATGCACTTTCTCAATTCATTTATTCATATTTTATGCCTGAATTATTAAGAAAGGGATAAAATGACATGATTTTGAAATATTTGGGAGCTGAATCTTTATTTTTAGTAGTGATTTGGTCCAGTTAACTAGAGAGCCTGTGTCGCTCACCTTGGTCTATGTGAATATTAAACAAAGGACACAGATGAATTCAAGACAAAATTGTGGTTTGGTGATGGTGATGTGTTTGTAGATCTTACTTTACTGAACATTCTTGCTGCTTATAATTATCTCTATCTATAATGAACTTGGCCCAGTAGTTACAGTGGAAAATGTTAGTAAAATTTTACAAATTTTGTGAAAATTATTAAAAAATGACTATATAAAGGGCAATAACTCCTTAGGGGGTCAATTGACCATTTTGGTCATGTTGACTTCTTTTTAGGTCTTACTTTGCTGTACATTATTGCTGTTTACAGTTTATCTCTATCTATAATAATGTTTAAGATAATAACCAAAAACAGCAAAATTTACTTAAAATTACCAATTCAGGGGCAGCAACCCAACAACAGGTTGTCCGATTCATCTGAAAATTTCAGAGCAGATAGATCTTGACCTGATAAACAATTTTACCCGTGTCAGATTTGCTCTAAATGCTTTGGTTTTTGAGTCATAAGCCAAAAACTGCATTTGACCCCTATGTTCTATTTTTAGCCGTGGCAGCCATCTTGGTTAGTAGGTCGAGTCATCGGACACATTTTTTAAACTAGATACCCCAAAGATGATTGTGGCCAAGTTTGGATTAATTTGGCCCAGTAGTTTCAGAGAAGAAGATTTTTTGTAAAAGATTACTAAGATTTAAGAAAAATGGTTAAAAATTGACTATAAAGGGCAATAACTCCTAAAGGGGTCAACTGACCATTTCGGTCATGTTGACTTATTTGTAAATCTTACTTTGTTGAAAATTATTGCTATTTGTAGTTTATATCTATCTATAATAATGTTTAAGATAATAACCAAAAACAGCAAAATTTCCTTAAAATGACCAATTCAGGGGCAGCAACCCAACAACAGGTTGTCCGATTCATCTGAAAATTTCAGGGCAGATAGATCTTGACCTGATAAACAATTTTACCCCTGTCAGATTTGCTCTAAATGCTTTGGTTTTTGAGTTATAAGCCAAAAACTGCATTTGACCCCTATGTTCTATTTTTAGACGTGGCAGCCATCTTGGTTGGTAGGCCGAGTCACCGGACACATTTTTTAAACTAGATACCCAATGATGATTGTGGCCAAGTTTGGTTTAATTTGGCCCAGTAGTTTCAGAGGAGAAGATTTTTTGTAAAAGTTAACGACACAGGACGACGACGGACGCAGGACGATGACGGACGCCAGACGCCGGACGCAAAGTGATGGGAAAAGCTCACTTGGCCCTGTGGGCCAGGTGAGCTAAAAAAGGTCAAGAATATGTCTGAAGCCGTAAAACTGAATGTTAGTTCCCCTTTTCATAGAATTGTCCATATTTTGAGTAAGAGCTGGTAGGTTTTTCTATAATTTTGATATTATTTTTGCAATAGTATTACACTACACTGTAAAATTCTTGTTGAGACAGAGCAGGTGCAATTTTTTTAATATGAATTTATTGTCTAAAAGTAATGCACTACGAAATAACTGTGATCTCAGGCCATTAGCACTGTGTTAAAAGTGCTGTATCCATTTTTTTTTTTTTTTACATTCTTAATCATGAACAAACCTGTTTCTGGTGTAGTAATATCAACAAGAACTCCTTCACTAGTTAATATACTTTCATATCCTAAAACATTAACAATCCTGAAGTTGAAATAATGCACTTTGTTATGGAGTAGATTCATATTTTCATAAATGAATCGTTTGGACTTTCCTATTCCAAGTCTTTCATAGTGTTCAAACAGTCTGGACCTAGACTTTGTATAGTGATGTCCCTCTATGGCTTCCATAAGTTCACATTCAGCTGTGCCGAAGTCATAATTGAAGCTCATACATTTACTAAGTGGGAGGTCTGCACAAGCTCTGGCACAATCTCCAGGAGAATATTTAATGGTGTTCTTTGCAGCTTTAGGTCCGATCAGTCTGCCAGTAACTGGTCCAGTAAACATTTCTGTCAACACCTTACGATTGAACCGATCATCACCTGTTTAAACAATTACAACTTACAATTTACCTGTCTTATTCCAAAGAAAATCAAAGTCCTGAAAATGTGCATGATTTAGTACATTAAATTACTGTGACAAATGAAAAAGTCTAGCTAATTGAAAAGATTTTTTTATCCATGGCCCTTTTGTTTCTTATGCTCTAGCACAGTTTTATTTCTTAGGTCTACAAATTGAAGAATTTATTAGTGACCACTTGTTGTGCCGACACAATTCAAATCAAGATGACATATTACACAATAAATTATACTTATTGAATTATCTTAACCAGATGATACTGACACCTGCAAATAAATAAGGTTGCATCTTTAAAACTGTAAGAGTAATTAGGTGAACAGACAGGGATAAAACAATGCCCTCCTACATATTGTTAAAGGTGAGAAACCTACCATGAATTGAGATAATTCAGTAGATGATACATACCTAAGTCATCATTAATTTCATGATCATCTAAATCAACATCATTCCACGCTACAGTCTGGTCTCCATAAATATCTTTCCCATAGCCAACTCCAACTAGAGCTTGTGTTACATCTGAATCTTCATAGACAGTAACATAAGCTCGTAGTTCATCAGGGTTACTGGTTGACATGAATTCCTCCAGGAATCTTCCTCCGGGAACAGTTACATCGTATGTAGACAGGGAACAGTAGGCTTCCGATTTCTGACCAGAGTTATTTTCAGCAATCATTGTAAAATATATAGGAACTCCAGTCCCTTCATTCTTCAATTTCTAAATAAATGTTCAATTAGTTGACTTTAAATGTAAAAACAAATTCATCATAAAAAAGAAGATTTAGGGTTTTTTTAAATCAAAATTAAAATTATACAGTTCCCCAAAACAGATGTCAACAAAAACAGCTTGATGCTTTTAACTCAATAAAAAGATGTTTCTGTTCTGATTTTAGCAATAATAATGCAAACTAGATGTGTCAAAGCGACACGAATGGCCCAGTCTCAAAATTTTTCTTAAATCTGCAATTTCAAAAACACATGTGAACACAAACATGATGATAGTCTCACATATCAACTAGAGGCTCTCAAGAGCCTGTATCGCTCACCTGATTCTACTTGGGGTTTTGAAATCATATAAAAAAATATAAAATTTGGCTAAAAGTGACAACACAACCTCATTTATAAGGAAAGGAACATGTTTAATTTCATTCAAAAGTCCCCCACTGGTGGCCATCTTGGATGACGGATCGGCAACAAAGTAACAACACTGGGTCAGCACCTCATAAGGAACATTCATGCCATGCTTGGTTTTATTCCATTCAGTGGTTCTCTAAAAGAAGTCATTTGTATGCATTTCCCATAGGGTCCTATGTTAAACTAAGTCCCCTGCTGGCGGCCATCTTTGATGATGGATCGGCTACAAAGTAACAACACTTGGTCAGCACCACATAAGGAACATTCATGCCATGTTTGGTTTCATTCCATTCAGTGGTTCACTAGAAGAAGTCATTTGTATGCATTTCCAATAGGGTCCTATGTTAAACTAAGTCCCCGCTGGTGGCCATCTTGGATAATGGATCGGCTACAAAGTAACAACACTTGGTCAGCACTCCATAAGGAACATTCATGTTATGTTTGGTTTCATTCCATTTAGTGGTTCTCTAGAAGAAGTCATTTGTATGCATTTCCCATAGGGTCCTATGTTAAACTAAGTCCCCTGCTGGCGGCCATCTTGAATGATGGATCGGCTACAAAGTAACAACACTTGGTCAGCACCCTATAAGGATAATTCATGCTATGTTTGGTTTTATTCCATTCAGTGGTTCTCTAAATGAAGTCATTTGTATGCATTTCCCATGGGTCCTATGTTAAACTAAGTCCCCGGCTGGCGGCCATCTTGGATGATGGATCGGCAACAAAGTAACAACACTTGGTCAGCACCTCATAAGGAACATTCATGCCATGTTTGGTTTCATTCCATTCAATGGTTCTCTAAAAGAAGTCATTTGTATGCATTTCCCATAGCGTCCTATGTTATACTAAGTCCCCCGCTGGCGGCCATCTTGGATGATGGATCGGCTACAAAGTAACAACACTTGGTCAGCACCTAATAAGGAACATTCATGCCATGTTTGGTTCCATTCCATTCAGTGGTTCTCTAGAAGAAGTTCAAAATGTAAATTGTTAACGACGACGACGCCGGACGATGACGACGGACGACGGACGCCAAGTGGTGAGAAAAGCTTACTTGGCCCTTCGGGCCAAGATGAGCTAAAAATCAGCTCAAAAATCTGGAGGCGTATAGAAAAATGTCCATTTAACTGAGATTTTCAACAATTTTCAAAGTTGCAAACCCTTAATTTCGGCAAAAATTAGCGGAGCGGAACAAAACTTAAACTTGATCTGTAACTCATCATGGTTAGCTCACATACCAAAAATCAGCCCAATATCTGAAAGCATTTAGAAAATAGGTCCGTATAAATGTGATTATCAAAAATTTATCCAAGTCCAGAGCTCAAAATTACAGCAAAAAATAGCCGAGCAGAATGAAACTTAAACTTGATCTGTAACTCATCATGAGTAACTCAGACACATACTAAAAATCAGCCCAATATCTGAAAGCATTTGGAAAAAAAGTCTGTATAACTGATTTTCAACAATTTATCAAAGTCCATAGCCCGTTATTTCCTCAAAAATTAGCCAAGCGGAACAAAACTTACACTTGATCTGTAACTCATCTTGGTTAACTTACATGCCAAAAATCATCACAATATCTTAAAGCGTTTAGAAAAAAAGTCCATATAACTGTGATTTTCAGCAATTTATCAAAGTCCCAAGCCCATAAATTCAGCAAAAATTAGTGGAGCAAAACAAAACTTTTAACTTGATCTGTAACTCATCATGGTTATCTCACATACCAAAAATCAGTCCAATATCTGAAGGCGTTTAGAAAAAAACTCTGTATAATGGTTTGTTGCGGAAGGACGGAATGACGGAATTTCGGAATTACAGAATTACGGAATGATGGAATTTCGGAATGACGAACAATGGTAAAACTATATGGCCAGGACAACTTCGTTGAGGGGCCATAAAAAGTACTGCATTGGTAAATGTATAAATAAGTTTTTCCTAGTTTGTTTTTCACAAATAGTATTTATTATCTAATAATTACTAATTAAAATAGCATTGTTTTAGAAAGCTTCAACTTTTTCCTCTCTAATATTTGATTTTAAAAGGTCCAGTAATACGAGTAGTTAAAAGGTTGATAGGAAAGAGAACTATATTTATCTACCCCATACACAAACTGGCAATTCTGTATGTGTTTCTTATAATTAATAACTGACCTCCTTGACAATAGTAGATGGACCTCCAAGCTCAAATCTGTGTAATACATCTGATGTCCAAGGAACTGTTCCTATATTGAGATAGAGACGAACTTGACATCTATCATCCTCAGCCCGTATAGAGATCTGGAACTCTGATTCTGTGTAGTCTAAGAATGGTGTTTGTGAGACTGTACAAGATGGTGTTGATCTCTTGGCCTGTAAATACAAGATGAAAGTTGTTGACACTTTTATGTTATGCAATTAATTGCTTTAATTTTTCCCTGTTATATAATTTAACATTCAAATTCTTATTGCAATTAATACAGCTGCATTAAAACATATTTATTTTCACAGCTAGAGCTCAAAATTTTCCACCATTCACTATCAGTACATATATACACTTATGAAACTTATATCTTCAGTCAAATGTTTCTTCAATCTGTACTAATTATAATGAAATACAACTAGAACCTGCTTCAATTAACATAACACTAATATATAGCATATAGTGGCTCCACTTTAATGCACTGTACTTGCTTTTGTCAGACAAATTTTAGAATTGTAAGATATAAAGATTTTTTTTTAGATATTACTATAAAGTGGATAAATTCTCTACATAAATACAAACTAACCATGTTATCAGGATCATCTGTGAAAGATGACACTTCTGGTGCTGTGGCGTCTTGTTGACCGGAACGATTATCAAATATCTTTTGACGTATTGTAGCGGTTCTGTATCTCCAAAGTACTGCTTTAAATAGTGTCAAGGTAAAACTAGTAAATGCTAAATCTATCTCCAAGGTGACCTTGCCAGACAGCTGAAGTTGTAGTGGTATAAGCTCCAAATACATGGATAACCTACAGAATAAAAAATATTATTAATGTCCTAATTGGGAAGGCTTTTGTCCATCCTTGTACAACATCAGTTTGAAGATAAAAAATCAAAATGTTTTTTTTTTTTTTTATTATTGAATAACTTATGATGGCCTATAATTGCTTTTAACTCTGATGGATAGTTGTGTCATTGGCAATCAAGCATATTTCCTAATTCTAATGTTGTAATTGAGAGAAAAAAATCATTTATAGAAGATAAAATAATTTGTTTATTGATTTTCAGTTGAAGTTCAATATGCCAAAGTTGTATGCAAAATTTAATCCTAATCATGTGACATTTTTCTTTTACTGTTCCTTGACCTAATCAAATTCCAAAAGTAAAAAGCCAGATTACTGTATATAATAACAAGTAGACAAGGAATATTTAGTAATAAGAAGACTATAGATAACATCAATTTTCATCTCAATACAATATTAAATTAATAGTAGAATGTGTCAGATTTGCAATTTTCAAAGTTATACAGGGGCAACTCTAGAATGGTAAATCACTCCCTGCCCAAATTCCAACTCTGTCTGCAAGATTTAGTTTTTTACATTGTGTATGAGTTTCATAAAACTTGCATTAGGCAAACTTGAGTTATGACAAATGGGTGGACAGAAGGACGGACAGACTTGGGGAAGGAAAGGCAAGGGTATCGCTAAATACCCATATTTCCTAGGGAAGGGGCAAAATTAATATAAGATAAAGAAGATATGGTATGATTGCCAACAAGACAACTCTCCACAAGATCCAATAGCCATGACTGTAAGCAACCATAGGTAACTGTATGGCTTTCTGCAATAAGGTTAAATAAAAAGCTGCAAAATGGACAGATGTATTTTGTTTGTTGTCTTACAGATTAATGCAGTTCTAATGAGTCTTGAGCTTGTTGCTTTCTATATGTTGCATTGGCAATCATACAAGAAGTAATTATATTTATATCTTTAGAGTAAGTCCAATACAGTTAACTTTTATAATTCAGATATACTAACCCAATATCTAATGGAAACTTGCTGAATCCTACTTCAGCCGTTGTAGGGAACCTAAGTTCCATCACATAACCATCTAGTCTAAGGACTCCACATAAAGGACCAAAACAGATACTAATTGATCCCCAAGCATGAGCCCCGCCATATGGTGTTATTCCAGCAAAAGCTTTCATTGCCATAATCTTGGCACCAACTTCAAATTTCATCCCATAGTACGCACCACATCCAAATTCTGTAAATTAATTACCAGATAACTATTGAAATACATTGTAAACATCAAAATAAAAGGAATGTAGTAAAGAGGTCTGTCTCAAATTCTGTGTTCACTTTGTAGTCCCAAATATGTTAAATTAGCATGGAAGTCACAGATTTTAGGAAATAACATATAATCTTCCAAAAAATATATGATTTTCAAGTTTACAGCCTATCAACATTGACCCAAATAACCTCTGACAAATATTTATCTAATTTCAGGTAGATCAATTTTAAAGAAATGATTCAAACTGCAACATAAAATAAAATTTTGACAATATGTATTTGAGAATGACAAAGTCTATTATATAAGCACAGGAATAATGATCAGGTTAAGTTTATGTAAACTGGCTGAATCATGTATTAGATAAGATACACGGTCTCTATTTTGGTAAGTGTCATAGTTGTTAAGTTTCTGGAATTTACCATCATGAGGACCCATCTTGTATATAAGATGCGATATAATGTCTTTATTTAATATGTGCCATAGCTACAAAATTCGTAAACAAAATTGATGGATGGGTAAATAGTTTATTGATAATAAAAGAAACATGCTTTTAATTCGTTATTTGAACTGTTCAGGATTTTCAATTGTGAAATTTATACCGTTTTACTAAGTTACATATCTATGTCTAAATATATATCCAACTTACTAAGCCAAAGGATCAGTGGTCCAACAGGGATTGGCTGAACATATCGGAAGAAATTAACATTCACTCTTGGAAAAGATACATCTCCTTTTACTACAAAGTCTTCAGACTTAAACATATTACTTGGATCAGATAAGACCTTGCTGACAAATTCAGATAACTGAAAAATAAAAACGGTATAAAGAATAGTACATTTGACAGCAGGGAAATTAATGAATTAAAAATAAATAGTTTGATTTAATTTCCAAACATTCTTCATCAAGATCTTAGAATTTGAAAGTAGTCACTCTTTGGGTGATTGAAGCCCAATTAAGTGTAGGTTGTGAAAAAAAACCTTGGCTGTCTTATTAATTAGCTAACTAATTGAGATTGCTAGGCAGTTCATGTTGCTTATTCTTTAGTTTTATATGTTGTGTCATGTGTACTATTGTTTGTCTGTTTGTCTTTTTCATTTTTAGCCTTGGCGTTGTCAGTTTATTTTCGATTAATGAGTTTGACTGTCCCCCTGGTATCTTTCGCCCCTCTTTTATGACAGTATATGTTTAATTTTTTGCCTGATTTAATTCATAGTTCTTTGATATCATCCTCTAGCTATCTTATTCATTGAGTAGATAAAAATAAAACACTTCTACTCAAATGAGCTCTAAGTAGACTAAGAGCTGTTTTGAACTTACACTGATGTGAGAGTTTTTACTCCATGTTGAAAACCTCAGTTACTTTGAGATGAAGAACAGCAATGAAAGCATTGTTCTTTCACTTGTTTATGTTTATTTAATACGTGTGTAGAGGTTTTGTGTCATTAATTGATACACAATGCCATTTTCCTAAATTATATATATACAATGACATTAGTTTACAGGATATATGCTCACCAAAGCTATTGTTAAATCTTTAATCTGTCCTATAAGTTCAGCAACAACCAGAGGGTCCATATTTTTCAAATCTAGCATGGCTTTGATGTCTCCTATTGTCATGTTTGCCAGCTTCTGTCCCAGTAATTCCACGCCAGCATTAGAAAGTCCTTTACCAACAACAAATGCCTGGTCAGCACGTCCTACGATATCTGTTGCTGTTGACAGCATACTAACAACACCTTTACCTACAATGTTTTCAATGTATTTAACAGGCAAAACTTACACAATGAAGGGTAACAAAAAAAACCTCACATCAAGGTAAATAATCTGTTCTTTTCTGACCCTTGTCATGATATGTCAAAATAAAATTCCTGTCATTAAATTATGCTCTGAATTAACATGAAGTAGATGTTATCTTCCTAACGTCCATTACTGATTTTTCATAATTTCTCCCTTCTGTGTACCAATTTCAGAGAATTGGGGTAAAATTTACAACAATTTATGTTTGTGAAAAAAAGGAATTGTCCACATATGGGAGAAAATATATCCTAGTGAAATATTCAAATTGTTTGGATTTATAATGGCTCTTTTAAATTGAGAAGTCAAAATCAACATTACCACTGATCATAATGATTATTATTTTAGACTATAGCATATACAATGTGGTAGGACCTTTCCATATAGCAATAATTACCTCCCTTGACCTCGACCCCTTTGTCATTAGACCACAGTACAGATAATGTTGAAGGATTATCTTGTCCTAAGGCTTTATTGATAGCAATAATTACCTCCCTTGACCTCGACCCCTTTGTCATTAGACCACAGTACAGATAGTGTAGAAGGATTATCTTGTCCTAAGGCTTTATTGATAGCAATAATTACCTCCCTTGACCTCGACCCCTTTGTCATTAGACCACAGTACAGATAGTGTAGAAGGATTATCTTGTCCTAAGGCTTTATTGATAGCAATAATTACCTCCCTTGACCTCGACCCCTTTGTCATTAGACCACAGTACAGATAATGTTGAACGATTATCTTGTCCTAAGGCTTTATTGATAGCAATAATTACCTCCCTTGACCTCGACTCCTTTGTCATTAGACCACAGTACAGACAGTGTAGAAGGATTATCTTGTCCTAAGGCTTTATTGATAGCAATAATTACCTCCCTTGACCTCGACCCCTTTGTCATTAGACCACAGTACAGATAATGTTGAAGGATTATCTTGTCCTAAGGCTTTCATAGTAGACTGTATTCCAGTAGTGGTATCTTTTACATCTAGGTCCTTTACTTGGAGGTTTTTCATTATTTCTTCAGTCTACAAGGAAATCAATTAAATTAATTATTGCATCCAAGTTTCATTATGGGTTGACAAGACTACAGCCAACTTAGGGACTAGCAAGAAAATAATGAAAAGAACCCAAAAAATAAGACCAAATTCATACAAGTTACCACAATATTTGAATGCAACTTCAAATTTTCATTTATTATTATAAAACACATTGAAATTCTCTACATAAAAGTATGTTTGATAGATCCATTAAGTTCTCAGCTGTTACGTTACTCATCATTGTCAGGCTGAATACCAAACACAAAGTCGTTCTTTTTAGAAGTCACTGAAAGTGTTATACGAATATTTGTTGAAAAAAAACTGACAGAGAACAAGGTGATTACAATACACTCCCAATCAGAGTGAGAATTAAATACTTTCAGTAGTCATAAATCGTATTTGATTTACCAACAACATTCAAAATTTTGACAATTTAACATCATTTAATTAATTGGACCATTTTTAGAAACAGAAAACTTTCAAATACATGTACACAGAAAGAAAAATTTTATAACCATTAATAAAAATGTTACTTCAAAACTAATTACACTGTTGCACATTTCATAATGAAATAGTACCTATTATTAAGAATGAAAACTTACTTCCAGATTTTTAACATCTGACATGTAGTCTTTGATTTCAGCTGATGATGCTCCTCTTTCCATTAGATTTCTTAGTCCAGTCTTTAGATCAGCAATATTTACTCTAATACAAAAGACATGATGATTATTACATGTTCTCTTTACCAAACTCTGTTAATTTGAATTGTATGATGCCTGCCTAATATATGCATGGGTTGAGCATTGGACTTATCAAACATATAGAAATGATGTATATTACAATGAGTATCTTGTCACATAATTATATTAGATAAATGAACCCATTGCAGACATTTCTTCTTTTACAGTTTATAAAACACTAGACCCATGCTAGATTATATGTGAAAACACCACCAAAATCATTTCTCTATTTGTCATAAGTTTTTTGTTTTCTGGTATACTTGGGGTGCCGTAGTATTGATAAATTTGAGAATGGAAATAAGGAATGCATCAAGAGACAACAACCCTATCAAAGAGTAAAAAAACCAGCCAAAGGCCACCTATGGGTCTTCAACACAGCAAGAAAATCCTGCATCCATAAGCAAACTTCAGCTGGGCCCTTACATTACATATTATTCATGTGTAAAATTGCTACCACTTGGATCTAAATGTAGCACTTGACTTGAACTGGTCAACTTATAAATGTAAATCAAGATGGTCACATGTTTAAAAGAAATATTCTCATCTGATATATTAAACTTGGTACTGTCTATTTTGTTCAATATGATTGACGATTGTGATATAAACTAATCTTACCCATCAACACTCCTCCTCTTCCTTCTCCTCCTCTTACCACTAGTACATGTAGGTCTAACTAAGGTTACTTCCTCTGCTAAAGTTAAGGTCTGACAGCCAATGTCCTTTATATAACAAGTCTTCAAAGACACAGTGACCTTGTACAGAGATGAGGAGGATTCTATGACATCAACCATTAAATCAAATACATCATTTACTTTCTCTGATACAGAAGATCCTGAAGAATAAAATATATTTTTAATTACAAAAGAGTAGGAGGACCCGTAAGACACCTTTATGATCCAAAACTATAGCATTTTTTACAACTTTGTTAAAATAATAACTTTTAGCTATATTTATTGGAAAGAAGAATACATGTTCTTCTGTTCCATAATTGTGTGTTTTTATTTTGACAATACAATCCACATGCATCAGGTACTGTGGAAGTATTTTAATTCGTGGGTATCAATTTTAGTGGTTTGAGCAAAAGTTACATGTTCGTGGGTTTTTAAATTCGTGGATTTTAGTTTTCTAAAAAACAATAGAGTCAAGAATTGAAGCCATTAAAAACAAAGATTTCAAATTGTCTTGATTGATGGAAATTGCAAAGTAAACATTTAAATTGCTGCACCCGTGTAAATAGTTTTGATGACACTAATTAACCTGAGATCATGTGATCGACAGATTTAAGACCATCAAAGGTGTTAATTAGGCCATACACATGCCACTTTCAGAAAACAGTAACATAAACAAATGCTATAAAAGTATTTTGAATTGCAAAATTAATTCTCATCAAAAGCAAGCCCAGTATGAAATTATTATTTCCCGTACGAGACTTATGAGGAAATAAAATGAACACTTTATCCTAACAGATCAACACAGGAAATCTGACTCTCATCGATCAAAAATATCTTTTATGATAATTAAAAGATAAAAAAATGTACAGTTAAGGTTTTTATACGACCGCAAAATTTGAAAAATTTTTCGTCGTATATTGCTATCACGTTGTCGTCGTCTGCGTCGTCGTCCGAATACTTTTAGTTTTCGCACTCTAACTTTAGTAAAAGTGAATGGAAATCTATGAAATTTTAACACAAGGTTTATGACCACAAAAGGAAGGTTGGTATTGATTTTGGGAGTTTTGGTCCCAACATTTTTGGAATTAGGGGCCAAAAAGGGCCCAAATAAGCATTTTCTTGGTTTTCGCACTATAACTTTAGTTTAAGTTAATAGAAATCTATGAAATTTTGACACAAGGTTTATGACCACAAAAGAACGGTTGGGATTGATTTTGGGAGTTTTGGTTTCAACAGTTTAGGAATTAGGGGCCAAAAAAGGGCCCAAATAAGCATTATTCTTGGATTTCGCACAATAACTTTAGTTTAAGTAAATAGAAATCAATGAAATTTAAACACAATGTTAATGACTACAAAAGGAAGGTTGGTATTGATTTTGGGAGTTTAGGTCCCAACAGTTTAGGAATTAGGGACCAAAAAGGGACCCAAATAAGCATTTTTCTTGGTTTTCGCACCATAACGTTAGTATAAGTAAATAGAAATCTATGAAATTTAAACACAAGGTTTATGACCATAAAAGGAAGGTTGGTATTGATTTTGGGAGTTTTTGTCCCAACAGAATAAGGGGCCCAAAGGGTCCAAAATTAAACTTTGTTTGATTTCATCAAAATTGAATAATTGGGGTTCTTTCATATGCCGAATCTAACTCTCATGACTGTGTATGTAGATTCTTAACTTTTGGTCCCGTTTTCAAATTGGTCTACATTAAGGTCCAAAGGGTCCAAAATTAAACTTAGTTTGATTTTGACAAAAAATGAATCAGTAAGGTTCTTTGATATGCTGAATCTAAAAATGTACTTAGATTCTTGATTATTGGCCCAGTTTTCAAGTTGGTCCAAATCGGGGTCCAAAATTAAACTTTGTTTGATTTCATCAAAAATTGAATAAATGGGGTTCTTTGGTATACCAAATCTGTGTATGTAGATTCTTCATTTTTGGTACTGTTTTCAAATTGGTCTACACTAAAGTCCAAAGGGTCCAAAATTAAACTTAGTCTGATTTTAACAAAAATTGAAATCTTGGGGTTCTTTGATATGCTGAATCCAAAAATGTACTTAGATTTTTTATTATGGGCCCAGTTTTCAAGTTGGTCCAAATCAGGATCTAAAATTATTATATTAAGTATTGTGCAATAGCAAGTCTTTTCAATTGCACAGTATTGCGCAATGGTAAGAAATATCTAATTGCACAATATTGTGAAATAGCAAATTTTTTTTTAATTAGAGTTATCTTTCTTTGTCCAGAATAGTAAGCAAGAAATATCTAATTGCAAAATATTGTGCAATAGCAAGATTTTTTTTAATTGGAGTTATCTTTCTTTGTCCAGAATCAACTTAAATCTTTGTTATATACAATATACAATGTATATTCACTTTTTACTACCAACTGATAAATTAAAATAATCTTTACCATTCAGTGATAACAAGCAGTTTTTTTACATCTTAATATTTTATGATGTATTTAAATGAGTAGTTATTGTTGCAAACTCCATTAGAAATTTTAATTGAGATTAGTTTTGGAATAAGGGAAAGGGGGATGTGATTAAAAAAATTGGGTTCAATTTTTCTCATTTGAAATTTCATAAATAAAAAAGAAAATTTCTTCAAACATTTTTTTGAGAGGATTAATATTCAACAGCATAGTGAATTGCTCTAAGAGAAAACAAAAATTTTAAGTTCATTAGAACACATTCATTCTGTGTCAGAAACCTATGCTGTGTCAACTATTTAATCACAATCCAAATTTAGAGCTGAATCCAGATTGAATGTTGTGTCCATACTTGCCCCAACCGTTCAGTGTTCAACCTCTGCAGTCGTATAAAGCTACGCCCTGCGGAGCATCTGGTTAAAGTTTTAATGGGTATAATCCTGCATACAGCTGTAGTTCAAAGTGCATTTGCCAGCAGATTTCCTGATATTCAATGTATTCTCTAGATCATAAACATAGTCAAACCTACATATGGATCTTTCCATTCCATGTCTTGATTTGGACAACAATTGTTATATTTCGTTGGACACTTAAATTCGTGGATAAAGGCATCCACGAAAACCACGAAAATTGGTTCCCCACGAATAAAAGTACTTTCACAGTAATAGCATCATAAATGTGTGCAATATTACTAAAATATTTACAATTTTAGATTTTTTTTTAATTTAACGATGGTTTTTGTTTAAAATGGAAGTAGCCACATTTGTTTTCAGTCTTATCAAAATTTATGTTGTATTTGATGATAATACATAACATATACATGTATAAAGGTTATGACTGAACATGAATGAGGCTATTTCCATTTTAGACAAAACACCATCTGAAAAACTTATTATGGCATATTTGATAGATTTTTCATAAATAAGCTAGAATTTGAGCATCTTTAAATGACCAAATCAGTTAAAATCTTTTACATATAGTAATTGAATTGACTGAAGTAGACACTTAAGGTTTAAGTAATTGAAAAACGTCAAAAATCTTTCATTAGATGTACTTTAAATATTAGGCCAAATCTGGTCTTTACCAAACTTTCTTCTTTAGATACTGTTTTCTTCAAAATATTTTATACTTTTTCAAATTTTCTTTAAAATTTTTATGTCCAGAAATTGGAAAAAGATTTTTTCTTTGCAGCAGCTGTCAATATCAGATGTTCCAAAAAACTTATTTCTTGTTCATATAGTCATGTCTTAACTATTTAAACATGTCCTTGATATATAAATACCTGTTAAAGAATCAAGTCCACTTTTTGTCCAAGTCTTTCGCTCTATGTTGCCATCTATCACATCACACTGGGATATTTTTAGCATGGTTTTTACATTCCTGGCCCCCGAGATGAAGTTTGAGCCTACACAACACTCGATCCCTTGGCAATCACTGCTCATATGACATCCAGACAAAGAAGAGATTGGTGACGGTACACTGCTACAACCTGATGGAAGATAAAAAGTAATGATCTTACAAATCATGATGTAATATAAAACTAAAAGTCCTGTGCGAAAAGCTCACAAAAAGCTAATTGGAAAGTCCATATGGTTTCCGAAAGAAACCCTAAAAGTTATTCTGACCACAAAACACAAAGGGAGGTATACAATGTCTTTCTATGGTTAGGTTTATGACTTATAGTTCCTTACTTCTTAATCATTTGTTATCTGGTGAAAAGTTGTTTCATTGGCAATCATACGTCCCAGTAAATCATCATTTATTTTATATATGCTTGTTTTGGACTTCCAATCAAACCAAAAACCTGCAAGAATATGGATGTGTAGAATTTTCTTAACGTGTGTATATAAATAATTAAGGTACTTACCATTCAGAAAGTCTCCAGTGTAAGAGGTACAATAAGATGGTTTCCAGAAATCAAATGCAAGACCTGTAAGCAAAAATACAGTGATTTTTCATGTATCAAGTGCTAAGACTAAAAAGTTTTACCTTTTTAACTACTTCTTTAAATTCATTAATTCAAATGAGCAATTGGGAACAATATTGAGCTCTTTATGGAACTGAATATATGGGTAATGCATAGACTAAAATGTCTTGCCTGTGGGCAAAATCCTTGAACATCAACAAGTAACTTTTTAATTAATGATATGAAAGGGAGACATTATTACAACCAATTCTTTTTTCTAAAATGGTTATGCACAGATTGACCAGGGTTTTCTCCCTTTTAAATCGACCATTTACAAATTTATTTACCACTTTTTTCAACACATCTCTCTGATTCATATATATTCTGTCAAGTTTTAAGTAAACAATTGCATAGTTGTATTGTGAAGGCAAAGTAAAAGTCATACACAAATAAGCAAAAGGAGTGTAGGAGTTAGCCCATTTTTGAGAATGCCAAAGAATAATTGAATGAATTAAATACTTAAATCTAAATCAATTAGAAAGTAGACCTCATAAAGTACTTACCACCCAGAGGTTGAGTCTGATTGCAGACCTCATACTTCAGCTGAACATTATTTAATATAGAGTATTCTGTAAGACATGTATTGGTGTTTGCCTCAAAACATAGTTTTATCTCAGCATCAACAGAGAATTTACTCTCAGATGGGATGTTGTACATAGTAAAACTGAAATAAAAGTGGAGAACACTTGTTTAATTCTCCTTTCAAAATAGAATGTAGATCTTCAATGAAATATTTTGAACACTTAATTATTGTTCTTTTTATTTTTTAATTGAACATTTCCAGCTTCATTGTAACAGTAACACAATGAGGCAAGTACCTCCTGGTTTCTTTTTCCATTCCTAAAGGGTCTTCTCATAATACATTTGAACAAGAATTTGTCCATAGTACACAGATGCCCCACTGCACTATCATTTTCTATGTTAAGTGGACCATGAAATTGGGGTCAAAACTTTAATTTGGCATTGAAATTAGCAAGATCATATTATAGGGAACATGTGTACTAAGTTTAAAGTTTATTGGACTTCAACTTCATCAAAAACTACCTTGAACAACAAACAGATGCACAGACAAACGAACGGACAGACGGACGGACGAACGGATGCACAGACCAGAAAACATAATGACCCTCTAATATCATAGGTGGGGCATAAAAATCTATGATTTCAGTGGATGTCATGATACATTTTCTCTTGCAAAAGTTCTTTTTAGGGAAATATTTGTCCTTAAGAAAGTGGAAAGTTGTCTTTTTGGCAATCGTACCACATCTTCTTATTTTTATATTGACAAAAAGTTAAAAATTAAACTAGAACTGTGATTAAAACCACTGCCAAGCAAATTTAACTATCTCCCTTTTTTAACATGTTGGACCATGATAATATTTCTTTCCTAAGGTTATTAATTCCTAATAATTCTATTAAAATCAACTCAAGGCTTTTCCTTTTTATATACCTTGAAAGGGGGGACAGAGTTGCTTTATAAAGAAAAAAGAATGAGACATTTAAAACTTCCAAGAAACTGTCAGTATGAAGAATAGCCATAAAAGATTTTTTGATATATGATTGATTTCTGGTATTTCATCTAATACCTGTCATGTACATCCACCGTATTGTCTCTTTTTTCAAAGGCATGATAGTTTTTTTTAAAGAAGCAATGCATTTTTAACATCTTACCTTAAGGAGAACACACCATGTAGTCTTACATTCTGTATTTTTCCTAAAAGGAAAATAGTTATTTCATATTGATTCTAATCAAATATCCTCCTGACGGTGATGCAATTAAAGACATTAGGTTAAGAGGTTAGTTAAAGATGTATTTCTACATGTATATATACCTAACTTTTCATGTAAACAAATTTTCTGGGGCTCAAATGATTTGATAATTTGAAAATAAGGCTTTTTAAGGGTTAATGGAAAATCTGTTTGCAGCAAGAAAAGAGGTTTTTTTTAAGAATTAGCTTTCTCCTAAAAGCATTGGATTTTGTAGGCTCAATCCAATACTATGTAACATAAAAACTTCAAAACTGATATTTGATGTTTAGTACCAAGGATATCACATTTACTAAGATTAAAAGCAAAGATTTGTTATTCAGAGTCAGAATAGTATGTTTGAGTCGACTGAAATGTTTTCTTGTGAAAAAAATTCCTGGTTTCCTAGCAACATTTTATTTTTCAGAGTCAGTACATATGTTGCTCCATAACAATCAGAGTAAATTCATATCTAATTAACATCAACTATTTCCTATAACACATTAAGAACTACTTAGCAGTAATTCATAAAAATTCAAATCTAATATTGGAATACTTTATGCCTAATTTGCAAATGCGTTCATGAGTCAGATAATATTTATTTTTGATTGGCTAATTTTTCTAATTGTTTACAGAAGGTGGATGTCATGAAGCAGTATAAAAAAATGTTCAGTACTATATATATCTTACCCCACTGATAGTTCAGCATTTGGAATTCATAATGCCAATCTTCTATAGACACCATGAGCATGTAAGAGCAGGTATCCAGATGTATGGTTGATTTTAAAGATCGACGGAGAATGTTGTTATACACACAGCAGGAAAACTGTGAACAGGATGGTGACATGTGACATGCAATATCTCCTGATAAAGTTGGTAAGGTTGTCACACTAGGACATTCTGAAAAAATGTTGAAACATCACTAGCAATGTATTTTACTATATACTTTATGTGAACTGTAGAGATAAATTCCTTAAAAACTGAAAGTGTTATAAATGAGTATTTGTTTTTTATGTACTTCATAGTTTGTAAGAGTTATCTCCCTTACAACAATTTCTTTTTTAATTAAAACTTTTATGTTGTACTCGTGTCTTTTATATAGAGAGTTTAGATATTTGTAATAAATGTTTTTAGCTTCACATCCTTATGATTCACTGGCAATTGAATTATTTGATATGTCGATTCCTGAGGGTGTGTGGTAGTATATTGACTTTGTAAATTGAATCAAGACACAATATGTCAAGTTGGGATGGAGGAATTTTTATCTTATCTTTTTGTAATGAAAGAGCAAACAAAATTGAATCATATTTTCTCAAACATTATAGATATAAGAGTAGTCATCACTGAGAATAAAACATATATTACATATTATTGTTTATAGATTATCTATAATGATAAAAATGAAGGGAGGTTTCTTAGTCTAGCTTCAATCTCATCAAAGGGGAAAGCACTATTATAAGTTTCAGACCAGAAAACTTCCATATAAAGTTGAAAGACCCTAGATAATCTGTTATTTGTTTTTTTTGCTAGGTAGCATTAACAATATTAGATTATCACTTCATGGTGGTCTTACTAAACTAAAAAAAAAAAACATTCTCAAATATGGAAAGCTGGAGTTGAAATTTCTTTAGCACAAAGAAATTAAGAAAGAAGTGAAAATTAGTAATTCAATAGTATTTTTTTTTAAGAACTTGTAGCAAATTGAAATTGTTATGATCACAAAAACAGTAAACATTTTTTTTATCACTAAAATTGACATTGTTTAATTACAATAAAGGGAAAGTGAGTTCTTGTACCTATATCTAAACAATTTCCAGTTATATTTACCATTTTTCCAACCATTTACTGCATCTTTGTAAGGTGACACTGTAAGACTACAGCTGTCAGAATATCCCATATAGTCTGACAAACCAAGCTCTGTAATCAATCTATCTGATGTTATATCTGTTATAACCGAGTTTACAGTCAAACCTCTATCACTGAACCAGTTAGTCAGTGAGAAATCTGAAAATACAATGTCATCAGTTATGATTTTCTTTGAACTTTTGAACATTGAACCTCAGTTTTTTTGATAATTTTATAATATATTAGCTTATTTCTGGCCTTTAGCTGCTTTTTGAACCCTGGTCAGGTTGTTGTCTCTCTGACACATTCTCATTTCCATTCTCAATTTTTTTTAATTGAAACAAGCAGATTTAATTTCAATGGACCAAAGACACCGACCAATTTTAGTACAACTTTCAATCCACATTTCCTTTGATTGCAGACATTATAATGGTGCATACATTTGTAAGTGTAAAACTTAAATAATCAGGTCAGCCTATAAATAAAATGCATTATATCAGATAAATTCAAGAAGTTCTCAGAACAGTTACACCATGTTAAAGACAATGGTTTACTTACCAGGATTTAAGAAACCTGCAGATATTTCACATGATCCATAGCTGATAATGTTACTGGTCAGTAATGAGACTTGATAATCACATGGGGTTTTATCAGTGTAACAGACAGACAGACTCAAATCTACCAGATAATGGTGGTCATCTTCTACTTTTTCTACAGTATACCTAATAATTAAAGCATTATAGAATATAACTTTCATATAAAAGAATATTTTAACAAACCATGTTGACATATTTAAGCCACAATACCTTAACCTTTAATCAAAGCGCTGTAAGCGCTGAAGGCAGTTAACCAAAAACCAAGGCAACCGTAATAATGAAAACTGTGGCAATGTTGCCTCAACATTAAACATTCATATATAGTCCATTCATGTTTATGTAATGATTTATTTATTAAGGCAAATAATTTATATATGTTATCAAGGTTTCAAAAGCAATGCATATATCAATGTATATTTTTTTATGGTGAGTCTGCAGTGGTACAAGTTCCCAATGATTGCAGTTGTTCTACTTGGTAGTTGAACGGACTGGTTTCCCTGGAAAGAAAACTGAGTTTTTGTTCTATAGTACAAAAGTTATGAGACACGAATCAGACAAATGTTCACTACAACAGGGATTAAAGGTGAGGTCTGACTGACCTGCCCAAAGTAAATGTAAATGATTTGTTATTTTGTCCTATACATATGAATATATATAATTTAGGGGTGGAGATCTCAACGGTTTTCATGCTCTCAAACAGGAAGGGGTAGGCAGAGGATTGAGGGGGACCGCCCCCCCCTTTTTGGGAAAAAATTGGTTGCTTAAATAGGGAATCACTGAAGCGTGACTGGAGCAGGCCCCTTCTTAGGTCAGTCAGTGGGCCCCCACTTACGAAAATTTCTGGATCCGCCACTGGGGATAGGGTGACCCTAGGGACTTCCCCTACATTTCATTTTATTTTTTATATTGTCCCATGCATGAATATATATGGTAATTAGGGGTGGGGATCTCATTGGTTTCAAAGTTCTCAAACAGGAGGGGTAGGGTGACCCCAGGGATTCCATCTATATTTCATTTAATTAGTTATAGTTATTTTATTTGATTTGTTATATTGTATAGTTAATCCAAAAAAAAAATGTATGAGTATATATGGTGTAGGGGTAAGGATCTTGACCATTTTCAAGTTCTCAAACAGGAGGGTGTACAGTGACCTCAGGGACTCCCCTATCTTTCATTTGAATTGTTATATTGTCCCGTACATGAATATATGGTTAAGGGGTGGCGATCTCAACGGGTTTCAAATTCTCAAACAGGAGGGGGTGGGGTGACCCAAGGGACTCCCCGATATTTCATCTGATTTGTTATATTGTCCCATACATGAAAATATATGGTTTAGGGGTGGGGATCTGGACCATTTTTAAATTCTAAAACAGGAAGGGTGGGTGACCCCCCAGCGACTCTTTCTATATTTCATTTGATTTTTCATATTGTCACAAACATGAATATATATGGTTGCACCCCCCCCCCCCCCCTTAAATTTGCAAAGCATGGGTTGTTCTCAGCTTAATAAAGAATATTCCGATAATTTTACCTCAATTTTTTTAGCCTCGCTCTGCTCGGCGAAAATTTAAGTTTGCGCCCTTCCTAACCTAAAATCCTGGATCTGCCCCTCATATGGTTTAGGGGTGGGGAGCTGGACCGTTTCCAAGTTATCAAACAGGAGGGGTAGAGTGGCCCAAAGAATGCCACCTATATATCATATGATTTACTTACATTTAGGTATAAATAATATACAGTAAAACCTGTATAAACCGGCCGGCTACGGGACCATGAAAAAGGGCCGGTTTGGACAGTGAGCCGGTTTATTCAGGTTTCTGTTTTGACCGGAAGTTAATGACTTGTGACGTCCGACATTTTGCATGAAAAAATTCTCTCTGATTGTAAATTATATCTGATAAATTAAAATACTTTCACTTCGTTTTTCATTGTTTGCATTTGCATCATAATGCTCGCGTTGTCTGGATTGTAAGACGAGTTTCGATTTACTCCCATGATCAATAATTTGAAATGTTGGAATGGCCGATTAAAAAGCCAGAATATTATCAAACGTATTATGTCATCACTTTCGAAACGTTGTCGTACAGTGTACAATATCCATTGATTGTTGTCATCCGGGTGTTTTTCATTATCAAGGTCATTTGTTTAGGGGTTCACAACAAGGAACCAAGGATTTCGAAATTACGATGTGAACTTTTTACTTCGCGATTTGAATTTGTTTATCCAAGTTAAAACGTAAGTTCAATCCGAGATATATATTCGGTGTGTCTTTTCGTTTAATTGGCACGTTTATAATGTTTTAATAAATAATACAGCTCACTACTGTACGATTGTAGGTTCACAGTTTGACACCTGACTAATTGATTATCACGAAAAATTATATTGTATCAACAAATATGTTTTGATTGCATATCGATCATTGAAATTAATTAGACAAACCGGTTTTGACAGGTAATAGTTAATGTAATTAAGAGTATTGGGACTTCATAATAAGACCGGAATTCGGAATACACAGGGTCCGGTTTACAAAGGGTATTTTAACAAAGACTTTGAATGGAAAAATATGGGACTTTCATTTTCGGCCGGAATGGACAGGAAACCGGTTTATTCAGGGTCCGGTTTAATCAGGTTTGACTGTAGTTGCATTATTTGTGAAAATAAAGAAAGACACTTTTAGCTTCTTTAATTGACCCTTCAAAATTGAGAAAAACAAATAACCCTTCGAAATTGCAGTAATATGTTTACACTTTAAAAGCATCTCACATGCATTATCATCATTTATCACTGATAAAGGAAATTTAGACTGTGACCATGAATATGTATATTTTTAGATATACTGTTCCCAGCTGTCACGTTGTATTTGGTTACTTATATAGGGAATCATTGAAGCGTGACTGAAGCGGGCCCCCTCTTACATTGTAGGTCAGTCAGTGGGCCCCCACTTGTGTAGATTTCTGGATCCGTCACTGCTGTATAAAATATTTTTCTGCTTTTTCTTTCTTTTACATATATCTTCTAGTGTTTATATTCATTTACCATGCATAGATTTATTTTTTCATCTGCTTTGATTTATTTAGTAATTGATCGCCAAACCCGGAATTATCCTTATCCGCTTCCGGAATCGTATCCGATATTGTAAAATTTTGTCTTCAAGGCCGCCATTGTTATGTGTTTACAATGTTGTTTTTGTCAATCAGATACGATTTTACTCGAATTTATACAATATTTGTCGGCGATTTTCTGTATAAAGCTAGCGGTTGAACAAAATGAATATCGCTGTCATAAATAATAATGATAAAAATAAGTTTTTAGCTCGTTTAATTGGAGACTTTGGTGAACATGGTGAAAAGGTTTGCAAAGTAATTTCTTATTTTCTTTCAAGTGGAAGGCAACTACGTCGGGCGAAATTCCGTTTGCAAAAGTGGAAGGTCGAGGACCTCGGACCACCGCTAATTTACACACATGCCTCTAAATTGAAAAGCTACGAAAATTTCTTTTTCTAATTTGAAATTGCCGCCAACAGCATGAACAGTTGAACTTATTATATAATAGACTACTGACGTAGTTGTACTCGTATTGATGACAAACAATATCCCTACGACTTTTGCCATTTGGGAAATCTAAACTACTTGTCTTAAGAGATTTTCGGCAATTAAATAGTTCATACAATTGTTCTTTGACATCTTGGCTAGAAGCACAAGTCATAATGAACTGCACAAGGATTCTTAATAAGCACTACTTCCTATGTGTAACTTCAAAACTTTTGGATAAATCGACGATCATTTAAGGTTTTTCTGGTTATATTTTTTGTAATCCAGAATAAAAAGTATTAAAAAAGTGTTCAATTAGTTACATATAACATAGTAGGGAGCTAGGTAATAACAATGGCAAGTATTTCAGCATTTATTGGGTAGAACACAAATCTAGGGTGCTCGCATAATGCAGCTTAACTGCATAAAAATATATGTGTATTATTTTCAAATCTTTATTAATTTATTTATCAGTGAAGGACCTTTTTTATTTTACAGGTTTTTGATTCTATTTGACTGAAACGATTTCTAAATACTTGTGGAGTATGGTTTGTGTTTGTTTATATACAGGAAAGAATGAATAAAATCAAACTGCTAGTTTGGTATGAAACATCCATTACTGCTGAAAAACATGGGTCATCATTATATAAAACATCAATTCTAACTGTAGTACTTACATCATATTTATTATCCCAGAAAGTGAGAAAGTTTCACTGTTTCCTGAAAAAGAACATAATTTTAGTTAGTTAATGATAGGCACTGTCTTAAACTTGCATTGAAGTGAGAGTTTCTTTTTGCTCCATGTTGAAAGTCTTACGTAATGTGACTACGAGAAGAACAGCTATACAAACGCTGTTCCTTTCCTTTTTGTGAGTTTTTTTGCAATACAAAACTTAAAATGACACTGGACTGACAATAGGAGGCACAGACCAGAAAATTTAATGGCCATACATTGTTGTAAGGTATGCATACAAATTCTGAGACAAAGTAAAAAAAAAAAACTACCAAGAGGCAAAAAGAAAAAAAACCTGTAAATTACCACTACACAGAAAATTGCTTAAATATTTATTACTTTCTTTAAGAGTTTTGAATAGTACTAAAAACCTACAAATCACTGATCTTTTCACATACAGACGATAATTTATATTTTCTAACAAATACTACCATAATTAAGATCTGTTAGTTTCCTTTTGGTTTGGAGCTTTCCTATCTGTAGATGCATTGTATTCCTACAGTCTTCTATCTGTAATGCCACTGGTATTGTTTTATTGACCTTTGGTAAAGTTACACAACATATCACACCATCACAAGTTGAAGTCACAGAACAAATCATCCAGCTTGGTAAAACTGGCAGAACCAAACTACAACCTACAAAAAAATTATTTCAAGGTAAATAAAGGCAACAGTAGTATACCGTTGTTCAAAACTCATAAATCAATAGAAAAAAACAAATTTGGGTTACAAACTTTAACTGAGGGAAGCCTATCAATATAACAGGAGAACAACGACACAACATTAAAATGTATAAACACACACAGAAACGGACTAAGCATTAGACAAAATCTGATGAGAATAACAAATATAACATCAAACCCAAATACATGAATTTGGGATAGAAAAGTACCGTGACACGTCTTATAGTAATGTGAATTCACACTCAAAAATAGGAGAAAACAAACGACACAACGGAAACACAATGTTAAAATGTAACACACACAGAAACGAACTATATTATAATAATGGCCATATTCCTGACTTGGTACAGGACATTTTTAAAAAAAAAAATGGAGGGTTGAACCTGGTTTTGTGGCATGCCAAACCTTGCACTTGTCAATGTTAAATATAACATTAAAATGACAACATAACATTACAGGACTACAATACAAATAAATAGGAGAACATATTAGACAAAGAAACACATGAATAATAGCTAACAAAAGGCATCAGGTTTAAAATTCAATACGCCAGAAACGCGCCTCGTCCACACAAGACTTACCAGTCACGCCCAGATATAAAAGTTCGAAAGTCAAAACAAGTACAAAGTTGTACAGCACTGAGGATCAAAAGTTCAAAAAGGTTGTGCCAAATACGGCTAGGGTGTTCTGCTTGGGATAAGAACATCCTTATTATTTAGAATAATTTATGCTAAGGCAAACAGTAAATTTTATCAAATGAATATAAAAGATATAAAAGATAAAACTGAAGTATTAACTATTTACAGAAAACAAAACCTGGATACATTACATAAACCAACACAAAAAAAAAAGACACACCCGATTTAGTCAAGGCCTCAATGCAAAATGTGAAAAAAGTGACGTCACATACGAAGTGGTGAAAGGCACAAAAATTATGTCACATTTAATATTCTGAAACAGCACAAAAATGATGCACATTTGAATGACTATAACTATTTCTCAAAAATAAGATAGAATTAGGATTGATTTAAGATTATATTTGCACTAAATACTGATATTACATTTAATAAGAATGCACATTGCAATACTTATTAATAGCAAACGAGGGACGAAAGATACCTGAGGGACAGCCAAACTCATAAATTGAAGATAAACTGACAACGCCATGGCTAATTAAACAAGAAGGGGGGGTGGTGACCCCCAGGTACTTTATGTACATTTGATTTGATTTGTTTTATTGTCCCATACAAGAATACATATGGTTTAGGGTTGATGATGTTAACCGTTTACAAGTTTTCAAACAAGAGGGGGTGGGGTGACCCCCTCAGGACTTCCCTTTTATTTCATTTCATTTGTTTCATTGTCCCTTACAAAAAAATATATGGTTTAGGGGTGGGGATGTTGACCGTTTACAAGTTTTCAAACAAGAGGGGGTGGGGTGACCCCCTCGGGACTTCCCTTTTATTTCATTTTATTTGTTTTATTGTCCCCTACAAGAATATATATGGTTTAGGGGTGGGGATCTGGACTGTTTACAAGATAATAGCACATTCTCAAATTGAACGGGGTAAGGGTGACCCCCAGGAACTCCCCTTTAATTTCATTTGATTAGTTTTATTGTCCTATACAAGAATATATATGGTTTAGGGGTGGGGATGTTGACCGTTTACAAGTTTTCAAACAAGAGGGGTGGGCTGACCCCCTAGGAACTTCCCTTTAATATCATTTCATTTGTTTTATTGTCCCCTACAAGAATATATATGGTTTAGGGGTGGGGATCTGGACCGTTTACAAGATAATAGCACATTCTGAAATTGAACGGGGTGGGGATGACCCCCGGGGACTTCCCTTTAATTTCATTTGATTTGTTTTATCGTCCCATTCAAGAATATATATGGTTTAGGGGTGGGGATGTTGACCGTTTACAAGTTTTCAAACAAGAGGGGGTGGGGTGACCCCCTAGGAACTTCCATTTTATATCATTTCATTTGTTTTATTGTCCCCTACAAAAATATATATGGTTTAGGGGTGGGGATCTGGACCGTTTACAAGATAATAGCACATTCTCAAATTGAACGGGGTGGGGATGACCCCCGGGGACTTCCCTTTAATTTCATTTGATTTGTTTTATCGTCCCATTCAAGAATATATACGGTTTAGGGGTGGGGATCTGAACCGTTTACAAGATAAAAGCATATTCTCAAATTTAAGAGGGTGGGGATGACCCCCTAGGGACTCCCCCTATATTTCATGTGATTTGTTTCATTGTCCTATAATCATTTCTGAAGACTGCATGTGTCTATCACTTACAGTTTTCAAGTTATATTCATTTGAAAATTTTAGAAAATAAAATCCCATAGGGTTCTATAGTAAACCCCTCCCTCCTTTCTACCTCCAAAAATACCCCTTAATAGACCCCAATGCACAAACGAAAGATTGATGGCTCACCTAGACATATTAGTCTACCATTCTATGAAACCCTAAGTAAATCTGACAAGCGGTTTTAGAGAAACGTTGCGGACAAGTTCATTTTTAAAAGTGGCGAAAGAAAAAGAAGAAAAAGAAGAAGAAGAAGAATAATAAAAATAATAAGAACTGAGCAAAAACAATAAGTCTCCAAACTTTGTTTGAGAGACTTAAAAATGAAAAAGACAAACAGACAAACAATAGTACACATGACACAACATAGAAAACTAAAGAATAAGCAACACGAACCCCATCTCTAAAATAGTTCTGATCTATTTACACTGGCAATTATCTTTTTCATTTTAAAAGCAATGAAATTTTTAGGCCGCAAAATGTTTTGGTAATAAAATTGAACTAAGGTGTAGAAGACAACAGTAGGAATGATGTCTGGAAATAATTTTCTCAATATCAAGATGTAAATCATTCCTAACATTTAATAAGATTCTTCCTCTTATTATAAGACTACTTATCGTCCTGCCCTACGCCCATATTATCCTGCTCAGTAGCTTCATAATTCATGTATCACGGATTGGAGACGATAGCTTGCATTATCAGTGACGTCACAATGTGAGAGAAGTCATCAGCAACCTCACATAGAGATGTTATCAAGCTTGCTTTCGCCAAGTGTTAAACTGTTTTAGGGAGGGGGAAACAACCAGTAATCAAACGATAAATAGATAATCAGGTTTTCTTCGCATAGATATCGTAAAATATTAGCCGCTTGACACAATGAGAAGCTCACTTGCCCAAAAAGTTCACATTGTGGCTCACAGCTGATATTTTTCGATATAAATGTGTAGAAAACCCAATAATCTATACATATCCATTTCTGATTCCAAACCAAATTAACTGTTTGACTGACAGATGAATCAAACACATTATACCACTCTACTTAAAAGTGTAGCTCTAGTTCATAACCTAAACATGGTGCATTGTTCTATTTTTATGTGAGTATCATCAAAGTTTCAAGATTTCCTGAACAAATTTTAATTCATGAAAGAACTAGATGTGTCAAAGTAATAGGTATGGCTCCGTCCCAAAAAGTTGAAAAATCTGCAATTTCAATATAAACACATGTAGACACAAACATGATGGTAGTCTCACCTATCAAAAATCAGCTCAAAATCTGGAGGGTATAGAAAAAAATCTGCATAACTGTGATTTTCAATAATTTATCAAAGTCCAAAGCCTCTAATTTCAGAAAAAACTAGCGGAGAAGAACAAAACTAAACTTGACCTGTAACTCATCATGGTTAACTCACATACCAAAAATCAGCCCAATATCTGAAGGCATTTAGAAAAAAAGTCCGTATAACTGTGATTTTCAACAATTTCTTAAAGTACAATGGCTGTAATTTCGGCAAAAATTAGTGGAGCGGAACGAAACTTAAACTTGACCTGTAACTCATCATGGTTAACTCACATACTAAAAATCAGCCAAAAATCTGAAGGTGTTTAGAAAAAAACTCTGTATAATGGTTTGTTGCGGAATGAAGGAATGACGGAATTTCGGAATTTCGGAATTTTCAGAATTACGGAATTTCGGACAAGGGTAAAACTATATGGCACTGACAACCTCATTGCGGGGGGACATACAAATAAACTTGAAACAACCGGTTTATATTAAAAAAATAGTTTTACCTGCTGTGTGGTCAATATCAAAATCTGTGAAAATTTCTGTACAAGTTTGGTCTGTTACAAATTTTCTTATTCCCCACTCCTGCAATATATATTCAACAGACCACTGTGGTAGTAGGTCAAAGTTCACTGGCAAACTGTTGCTAGAAAGCCATGAGTCAAGGTCAAATCCTGTAAGGTAAAAATAAATATATACAACATTAACATCAGTTTGCATATTTACAATTTTACATTTTAAGGTATATGGAAAATCTGGATTCAGAATATTTTTTTTTTATATCTAATAATTAGGGATCAGGAATAGATTACCTTAGTTGTATAATTTGAAAAAACTTAAGCAATTTTGGGTCCTCAACTTGCTACTTAATTATTTGGCCTTTTAAAAAGATTTTGATTTGAGCATCACTGAAGTCTTTTGTAGACCAAACACTCATCTGGAACAAACATGAAATTTCAATCCTAGTATCTATGATGAGTTGTATTACTAGTAGTAAAGCTATCCTTGTATGCATTTATTACCTGGAACTGGGAAATCACTTTTCCATTCACATGCAGATTTTGGAAGTTTATGGTCTTTGAAGATATGGACAGTATGATAACATGGTACAGAAACATCAGCATCTAAACAAACACTCATTGTCATATCTATCATGATGTTACCCTCTGTCTCAAGATCATACAAGGTCAATCTGAAATAGATACAATGTATATGTCAATCTGAAATAGATACAATGTATATGTCAATCTGAAATAGATACAATGTATACACTCAGGGTCATATCTATTATGATGTTACCCTCTGTCTAGAATCTGAAATCAACAACAGTAAAAACAGATATATGTTTTGTTCTTATATTTTTGTCCTCATTTCTGTTTTGGCATAAAGAATATTATAATATCTGACTCATTATCATACCAGCCTTTACTGGTACCCCTTACTTTTGTTTAGGCAAAAAGAGTAATTATAATATCTGACTTATAATCTTACCTGACTCTGACTAATCCAAACAGCCACATCTCTACTGGTGTCCCCCACTGGAAGATTGGGTATAAAGAGTAATTATAATATCTGACTAATAATCTTACCTGACTCTGACTAATCCAAACAGCCACATCTCTACTGGTGTTCCCCACTGGAAGTTTGGGTATAAAGAGTAATTATAATATCTGACTAATAATCTTACCTGACTCTGACTAATCCAAACAGCCACATCTCTACAGGTGTTCCCCACTGGAAGTTTGGGTATAAAGAGTAATCATAATATCTGACTAATAATCTTACCTGACTCTGACTAATCCAAACAGCCACATCTCTACTGGTGTTCCCCACTGGAAGTTTGGGTATAAAGAGTAATTATAATATCTGACTTATAATCTTACCTGACTCTGACTAATCCAAACAGCCACATCTCTACTGGTGTCCCCCACTGGAAGTTTGGGTATAAAGAGTAATTATAATATCTGACTAATAATCTTACCTGACTCTGACTAATCCAAACAGCCACATCTCTACTGGTGTTCCCCACTGGAAGTTTGGGTATAAAGAGTAATCATAATATCGGACTTATAATCTTACCTGACTCTGACTAATCCAAACAGCCACATCTCTACAGGTGTTCCCCACTGGAAGTTTGGGTATAAAGAGTAATTATAATATCTGACTTATAATCTTACCTGACTCTGACTAATCCAAACAGCCACATCTCTACTGGTGTCCTCCACTGGAAGTTTGGGTATAAAGAGTAATTATAATATCTGACTTATAATCTTACCTGACTCTGACTAATCCAAACAGCCACATCTCTACTGGTGTTCCCCACTGGAAGTTTGGGTATAAAGAGTAATTACATGTATAATATCTGACTTATAATCTTACCTGACTCTGACTAATCCAAACAGCCACATCTCTACAGGTGTCCCCCACTGGAAGTTTGGGTATAAAGAGTAATCATAATATCGGACTTATAATCTTACCTGACTCTGACTAATCCAAACAGCCACATCTCTACTGGTGTCCCCCACTGGAAGTTTGGGTATAAAGAGTAATTACATGTATAATATCTGACTTATAATCTTACCTGACTCTGACTAATCCAAACAGCCACATCTCTACTGGTGTTCCCCACTGGAAGTTTGGGTATAAAGAGTAATTACATGTATAATATCTGACTTATAATCTTACCTGACTCTGACTAATCCAAACAGCCACATCTCTACTGGTGTCCTCCACTGGAAGTTTGGGTATAAAGAGTAATCATAATATCTGACTTATAATCTTACCTGACTCTGACTAATCCAAACAGCCACATCTCTACTGGTGTTCCCCACTGGAAGTTTGGGTATAAAGAGTAATTACATGTATAATATCTGACTTATAATCTTACCTGACTCTGACTAATCCAAACAGCCACATCTCTACTGGTGTTCCCCACTGGAAGTTTGGGTATAAAGAGTAATTACATGTATAATATCTGACTTATAATCTTACCTGACTCTGACTAATCCAAACAGCCACATCTCTACTGGTGTTCCCCACTGGAAGTTTGGGTATAAAGAGTAATTACATGTATAATATCTGACTTATAATCTTACCTGACTCTGACTAATCCAAACAGCCACATCTCTACAGGTGTCCCCCACTGGAAGTTTGGGTATAAAGAGTAATCATAATATCGGACTTATAATCTTACCTGACTCTGACTAATCCAAACAGCCACATCTCTACTGGTGTCCCCCACTGGAAGTTTGGGTATAAAGAGTAATTACATGTATAATATCTGACTTATAATCTTACCTGACTCTGACTAATCCAAACAGCCACATCTCTACTGGTGTTCCCCACTGGAAGTTTGGGTATAAAGAGTAATTACATGTATAATATCTGACTTATAATCTTACCTGACTCTGACTAATCCAAACAGCCACATCTCTACTGGTGTCCCCCATTGGAAGTTTGGGTATAAAGAGTAATTATAATATCTGACTTATAATCTTACCTGACTCTGACTAATCCAAACAGCCACATCTCTACAGGTGTTCCCCACTGGAAGTTTGGGTATAAAGAGTAATTATAATATCTGACTTATAATCTTACCTGACTCTGACTAATCCAAACAGCCACATCTCTACTGGTGTTCCCCACTGGAAGTTTGGGTATAAAGAGTAATTATAATATCTGACTTATAATCTTACCTGACTCTGACTAATCCAAACAGCCACATCTCTACAGGTGTCCCCCACTGGAAGTTTGGGTATAAAGAGTAATCATAATATCGGACTTATAATCTTACCTGACTCTGACTAATCCAAACAGCCACATCTCTACTGGTGTTCCCCACTGGAAGTTTGGGTATAAAGAGTAATTATAATATCTGACTAATAATCTTACCTGACTCTGACTAATACAAACAGCCACATCTCTACTGGTGTTCCCCACTGGAAGTTTGGGTATAAAGAGTAATTACATGTATAATATCTGACTTATAATCTTACCTGACTCTGACTAATCCAAACAGCCACATCTCTACTGGTGTTCCCCACTGGAAGATTGGGTATAAAGAGTAATTATAATATCTGACTAATAATCTTACCTGACTCTGACTAATCCAAACAGCCACATCTCTACTGGTGTCCTCCACTGGAAGTTTGGGTATAAAGAGTAATTATAATATCTGACTAATAATCTTACCTGACTCTGACTAATCCAAACAGCCACATCTCTACTGGTGTTCCCCACTGGAAGTTTGGGTATAAAGAGTAATTATAATATCTGACTAATAATCTTACCTGACTCTGACTAATCCAAACAGCCACATCTCTACTGGTGTTCCCCACTGGAAGTTTGGGTATAAAGAGTAATTATAATATCTGACTAATAATCTTACCTGACTCTGACTAATCCAAACAGCCACATCTCTACTGGTGTTCCCCACTGGAAGTTTGGGTATAAAGAGTAATTATAATATCTGACTAATAATCTTACCTGACTCTGACTAATCCAAACAGCCACATCTCTACTGGTGTCCCCCACTGGAAGTTTGGGTATAAAGAGTAATTATAATATCTGACTAATAATCTTACCTGACTCTGACTAATCCAAACAGCCACATCTCTACTGGTGTTCCCCACTGGAAGTTTGGGTATAAAGAGTAATTATAATATCTGACTAATAATCTTACCTGACTCTGACTAATCCAAACAGCCACATCTCTACAGGTGTCCCCCACTGGAAGTTTGGGTATAAAGAGTAATTATAATATCTGACTTATAATCTTACCTGACTCTGACTAATCCAAACAGCCACATCTCTACTGGTGTCCCCCACTGGAAGTTTGGGTATAAAGAGTAATTATAATATCTGACTTATAATCTTACCTGACTCTGACTAATCCAAACAGCCACATCTCTACTGGTGTCCCCCACTGGAAGATTGGGTATAAAGAGTAATCATAATATCTGACTAATAATCTTACCTGACTCTGACTAATCCAAACAGCCACATCTCTACTGGTGTTCCCCACTGGAAGTTTGGGTATAAAGAGTAATCATAATATCTGACTAATAATCTTACCTGACTCTGACTAATCCAAACAGCCACATCTCTACTGGTGTTCCCCACTGGAAGTTTGGGTATAAAGAGTAATCATAATATCTGACTAATAATCTTACCTGACTCTGACTAATCCAAACAGCCACATCTCTACTGGTGTTCCCCACTGGAAGTTTGGGTATAAAGAGTAATTATAATATCTGACTAATAATCTTACCTGACTCTGACTAATCCAAACAGCCACATCTCTACTGGTGTTCCCCACTGGAAGTTTGGGTATAAAGAGTAATTATAATATCTGACTAATAATCTTACCTGACTCTGACTAATCCAAACAGCCACATCTCTACTGGTGTCCCCCACTGGAAGTTTGGGTATAAAGAGTAATCATAATATCTGACTAATAATCTTACCTGACTCTGACTAATCCAAACAGCCACATCTCTACTGGTGTTCCCCACTGGAAGTTTGGGTATAAAGAGTAATTACATGTATAATATCTGACTAATAATCTTACCTGACTCTGACTAATCCAAACAGCCACATCTCTACAGGTGTTCCCCACTGGAAGTTTGGGTATAAAGAGTAATCATAATATCTGACTTATAATCTTACCTGACTCTGACTAATCCAAACAGCCACATCTCTACTGGTGTCCCCCACTGGAAGTTTGGGTATAAAGAGTAATTATAATATCTGACTTATAATCTTACCTGACTCTGACTAATCCAAACAGCCACATCTCTACTGGTGTCCCCCACTGGAAGTTTGGGTATAAAGAGTAATTACATGTATAATATCTGACTTATAATCTTACCTGACTCTGACTAATCCAAACAGCCACATCTCTACTGGTGTCCCCCACTGGAAGTTTGGGTATAAAGAGTAATTATAATATCTGACTTATAATCTTACCTGACTCTGACTAATCCAAACAGCCACATCTCTACAGGTGTTCCCCACTGGAAGTTTGGGTATAAAGAGTAATTATAATATCTGACTTATAATCTTACCTGACTCTGACTAATCCAAACAGCCACATCTCTACTGGTGTTCCCCACTGGAAGTTTGGGTATAAAGAGTAATCATAATATCTGACTAATAATCTTACCTGACTCTGACTAATCCAAACAGCCACATCTCTACTGGTGTCCCCCACTGGAAGTTTGGGTATAAAGAGTAATTATAATATCTGACTAATAATCTTACCTGACTCTGACTAATCCAAACAGCCACATCTCTACTGGTGTTCCCCACTGGAAGTTTGGGTATAAAGAGTAATTATAATATCTGACTAATAATCTTACCTGACTCTGACTAATCCAAACAGCCACATCTCTACAGGTGTTCCCCACTGGAAGTTTGGGTATAAAGAGTAATTATAATATCTGACTAATAATCTTACCTGACTCTGACTAATCCAAACAGCCACATCTCTACTGGTGTTCCCCACTGGAAGTTTGGGTATAAAGAGTAATTATAATATCTGACTTATAATCTTACCTGACTCTGACTAATCCAAACAGCCACATCTCTACTGGTGTCCCCCACTGGAAGTTTGGGTATAAAGAGTAATCATAATATCTGACTTATAATCTTACCTGACTCTGACTAATCCAAACAGCCACATCTCTACTGGTGTTCCCCACTGGAAGTTTGGGTATAAAGAGTAATTATAATATCTGACTTATAATCTTACCTGACTCTGACTAATCCAAACAGCCACATCTCTACAGGTGTTCCCCACTGGAAGTTTGGGTATAAAGAGTAATTATAATATCTGACTTATAATCTTACCTGACTCTGACTAATCCAAACAGCCACATCTCTACTGGTGTCCTCCACTGGAAGTTTGGGTATAAAGAGTAATTATAATATCTGACTTATAATCTTACCTGACTCTGACTAATCCAAACAGCCACATCTCTACTGGTGTTCCCCACTGGAAGTTTGGGTATAAAGAGTAATTACATGTATAATATCTGACTTATAATCTTACCTGACTCTGACTAATCCAAACAGCCACATCTCTACAGGTGTTCCCCACTGGAAGTTTGGGTATAAAGAGTAATTACATGTATAATATCTGACTAATAATCTTACCTGACTCTGACTAATCCAAACAGCCACATCTCTACTGGTGTTCCCCACTGGAAGTTTGGGTATAAAGAGTAATCATAATATCGGACTTATAATCTTACCTGACTCTGACTAATCCAAACAGCCACATCTCTACTGGTGTTCCCCACTGGAAGTTTGGGTATAAAGAGTAATTATAATATCTGACTTATAATCTTACCTGACTCTGACTAATCCAAACAGCCACATCTCTACTGGTGTTCCCCACTGGAAGTTTGGGTATAAAGAGTAATTATAATATCTGACTTATAATCTTACCTGACTCTGACTAATCCAAACAGCCACATCTCTACAGGTGTTCCCCACTGGAAGTTTGGGTATAAAGAGTAATTATAATATCTGACTTATAATCTTACCTGACTCTGACTAATCCAAACAGCCACATCTCTACTGGTGTCCTCCACTGGAAGTTTGGGTATAAAGAGTAATTATAATATCTGACTTATAATCTTACCTGACTCTGACTAATCCAAACAGCCACATCTCTACTGGTGTCCCCCACTGGAAGTTTGGGTATAAAGAGTAATCATAATATCGGACTTATAATCTTACCTGACTCTGACTAATCCAAACAGCCACATCTCTACTGGTGTCCCCCACTGGAAGTTTGGGTATAAAGAGTAATTATAATATCTGACTTATAATCTTACCTGACTCTGACTAATCCAAACAGCCACATCTCTACTGGTGTTCCCCACTGGAAGTTTGGGTATAAAGAGTAATTATAATATCTGACTAATAATCTTACCTGACTCTGACTAATCCAAACAGCCACATCTCTACTGGTGTTCCCCACTGGAAGTTTGGGTATAAAGAGTAATCATAATATCTGACTAATAATCTTACCTGACTCTGACTAATCCAAACAGCCACATCTCTACTGGTGTCCCCCACTGGAAGTTTGGGTATAAAGAGTAATCATAATATCTGACTAATAATCTTACCTGACTCTGACTAATCCAAACAGCCACATCTCTACTGGTGTTCCCCACTGGAAGTTTGGGTATAAAGAGTAATTATAATATCTGACTAATAATCTTACCTGACTCTGACTAATCCAAACAGCCACATCTCTACTGGTGTTCCCCACTGGAAGTTTGGGTATAAAGAGTAATCATAATATCTGACTAATAATCTTACCTGACTCTGACTAATCCAAACAGCCACATCTCTACTGGTGTTCCCCACTGGAAGTTTGGGTATAAAGAGTAATTATAATATCTGACTTATAATCTTACCTGACTCTGACTAATCCAAACAGCCACATCTCTACTGGTGTTCCCCACTGGAAGTTTGGGTATAAAGAGTAATCATAATATCTGACTTATAATCTTACCTGACTCTGACTAATCCAAACAGCCACATCTCTACAGGTGTTCCCCACTGGAAGTTTGGGTATAAAGAGTAATCATAATATCGGACTTATAATCTTACCTGACTCTGACTAATCCAAACAGCCACATCTCTACAGGTGTTCCCCACTGGAAGTTTGGGTATAAAGAGTAATTATAATATCTGACTTATAATCTTACCTGACTCTGACTAATCCAAACAGCCACATCTCTACTGGTGTCCCCCACTGGAAGATTGGGTATAAAGAGTAATCATAATATCTGACTAATAATCTTACCTGACTCTGACTAATCCAAACAGCCACATCTCTACAGGTGTTCCCCACTGGAAGTTTGGGTATAAAGAGTAATTATAATATCTGACTTATAATCTTACCTGACTCTGACTAATCCAAACAGCCACATCTCTACTGGTGTCCCCCACTGGAAGTTTGGGTATAAAGAGTAATTATAATATCTGACTAATAATCTTACCTGACTCTGACTAATCCAAACAGCCACATCTCTACTGGTGTTCCCCACTGGAAGATTGGGTATAAAGAGTAATCATAATATCTGACTAATAATCTTACCTGACTCTGACTAATCCAAACAGCCACATCTCTACAGGTGTTCCCCACTGGAAGTTTGGGTATAAAGAGTAATTATAATATCTGACTTATAATCTTACCTGACTCTGACTAATCCAAACAGCCACATCTCTACTGGTGTCCCCCACTGGAAGTTTGGGTATAAAGAGTAATTATAATATCTGACTAATAATCTTACCTGACTCTGACTAATCCAAACAGCCACATCTCTACTGGTGTTCCCCACTGGAAGATTGGGTATAAAGAGTAATCATAATATCTGACTAATAATCTTACCTGACTCTGACTAATCCAAACAGCCACATCTCTACTGGTGTTCCCCACTGGAAGTTTGGGTATAAAGAGTAATTATAATATCTGACTAATAATCTTACCTGACTCTGACTAATCCAAACAGCCACATCTCTACTGGTGTCCTCCACTGGAAGTTTGGGTATAAAGAGTAATTATAATATCTGACTAATAATCTTACCTGACTCTGACTAATCCAAACAGCCACATCTCTACTGGTGTTCCCCACTGGAAGATTGGGTATAAAGAGTAATTATAATATCTGACTAATAATCTTACCTGACTCTGACTAATCCAAACAGCCACATCTCTACTGGTGTCCCCACTGGAAGATTGGGTATAAAGAGTAATTATAATATCTGACTAATAATCTTACCTGACTCTGACTAATCCAAACAGCCACATCTCTACTGGTGTTCCCCACTGGAAGTTTGGGTATAAAGAGTAATCATAATATCTGACTAATAATCTTACCTGACTCTGACTAATCCAAACAGCCACATCTCTACAGGTGTCCCCCACTGGAAGTTTATCAGGTCTTTGTTTAACTGGAGTTTTTCTATCCTAATATTTAGCTTCAACAAGCACAGATCAATGCTGACTTCTGCTTCGTATGACTGACCTATCTTGTCAACCATCGTACAACATTGTACTGTATCACAGGTGTCTGTTATATAACATGCTGTGTTCACAGGTAGTGAAGGAAGACTGGTAGCCATAGGGTTACAACCTTAAAATAGTACAGTAGCTTTTAAAATTTGAAAAACTTGAAAAAAACAGCAAATACACTAAATATAGTTAAAATCTAAATTGCTGTATAATTTGGTCAACTATGTATGATGACAAACAATCTTACCAAGTATATAGATCTTTCTGATAAATGGTCTCAAAAGAGTTGTGTTTACAATGTTTTATTGTTAGAATACTAAAAAAACAATGGTCAAAGTTTAATTTTGTCAAATCAAACTGACCCTATAGTAGTCAAGAGAATATATTGACAAATAATACTTAGAAGTATGAAAACTGTATGATAAATGGTCTGTGATAGTTGATGTGTTTTAGACAGATGGATGGACGACAAGAAAAATGCAATATAAAGCTTTATGCTTTATGCCCATAGTTAACACTGTAAAAATAGTTGCTGTAACATCCTTATGTATCGCATTCTGAGACTGATGTTGCAGATGAGACAATCACAAATACAGTCGAACCTTGTTGTGTCAAAGTTGAAGGGACTGGACCAAAGTGTTCGACTGTTCTGAGGTTCGACTCATGCGAAGTCGAGTGTGTCGCCATAAATTTTGAATGCATGAAATACTGGATGAGATTTGTATTAAAACTAGATACAATGAACAGTGTGCCTTTTTTTTCTATATGACACTTTATAATTGTGTATTCAATCTCCATTTTTGGTCCTTCGTAATAATTAAAACACAAGTACAGATACAAATCATGCACTCATAAAATCAATAGTCTACACAAATATTTACAAAGGTCAGTCGCTATAAATTATGAAATCATTCCTTGCACGAAATAAGTTCTGAACGGTCTCTGATGAAGTCGTCTGCTTTACATTAAATTATCATGAATTAATTATAATTGTCCTAATCCTTTTATCTATTGTAATTAATGAGTTTTAAATCTAACGATTCATTTAATCTCGGCTGGGGTCATTAAAATTTGCTTTGTTTTTATCTTAGGTGAAAAATGTTCAACACACTAACATTCTGCTTGAACGATCAACAAAGGTGTTAATTAGCGGTCACCATAAACATGTCATTTTAACTGTTATACAAACAAGTATGTTTACTCAGCTTTAATCTCTTTTGAAAATGATAAAGTTAAATAAGAAATACATCCGATTTGAATTTTTATCATAAGGTCTGCATCTTGTGAAATTTCTTACTTTCGAAGTTCGAGACATCGGGGTCATTAACATTAATTTTACTTCGACGGGACTATAAAATTTACTCGACTTAAGCGAGTATTGGAATCAACCGAGTTCGACTCATCAGAGGTAATTATGCATTTATCAAACAGGAATTTTACCGGGACTGAGAAATTACTTCGACTTAACCGAGTTTTCGACACAACAAGGTTCCACTGTAATACTATGCAAATAAGATACGAAACTGCTGGATGATGGATATAGAATGTTTATTCTCACATATTCTTATCTATATTTTATTTAAATAAAAAAATAATGTAACCTTTTATATTTCTACATGATCAAACTTTAAATATCAAAATTAAAGCATTAAAATATTAAATTTATATACCATTATTCCAGCCGGTTCCTGTGTATGGTAGGTCAGACATTGAACACTTTTTATCCATTAAGAATTCAGTTATGCCTAGAACATCCCCTAATTTCTTCCTCTGATAATCACTTAAGACGGCTCCATGACTGAGTCCAAAGGAATCTTTTATGTATTTATCAAATGAAAATTCTGGAAAGAAATTTTTAAAAACTCAATCAGAAAATTTTCCTTTATATACAAATGTCACTTTGTTGTATTTTGTCGTCTTGACAGATGTTTTTATGCCTTCTGCTAATCTGATACCCAGTCAAGCCATTGTCATATAATTTTGACTTTTTGGTTCTTATTTATGTTATACTGCTCCATTATTTTTTCTTGTTAGAGTTCATAAACATGTTAAACCCAGCTTCAAGTTTTATTTGAATGTGTTAAGTCCAGAGTTTGTCATTCAGTGGTTATGGTATGTAGATGTCCGTTATATTTGTTTTTCATGTATTGTTTTGTCATTAGCAGGCATCCTTCTTTTTATTTGGATAACATTTTGTCATGTCATTTTTTTACATTTTAAAGCAGACTATACAGTATGGTTTTAGGTCATTGTTGAAGGCTGCAGGTGACCAATTATTTCTTTAATCCATGTAATTTGGACTATGCTGGATGGTTGTCTCATAGGAATTGGCAATCATACCACATATCCTTAATTTATATGAATTATTATCTGGGTAAATACATATCTTTACACAGAGATATTGCTGGCCCAGTCCACACATAAAGCAATGGTAATGTTTCGGGAATGCCTTAGGAAACCCCTAAATTTAATTTGAATAAAAGAACAAAAGGAGTTGGACAATGACATTACTTGGTTAAGATTCTGAGAAAGTTTCAATAAGTTGTAACAAGGGTTTTAGGGTTTTGGAAACATAATGGGTACCACAGCAGTGGCAAATGTTACCCAAGAAAAATCCCCAAAACAAAATGGTAGGTTCACAATGAATTTATATCGCCAAGATTTTGAGAAGATTCATTTTCTAATTGGGAGTTTAGGTTAAAAATTTTTTTTTTAAATGTGTACTAGATGCCATTAAGGTACATTACGTGTGAAAGAGTCTCTGGTGATTTCAAAAAATTCTTTTAGACAGTTCAGGATCTGCAGCATTATGAAAGACGAATATGGAAGGAGGGATTTATTCATTTTTACTGTCCAACACCATAAGAAAATAAAACTAGAGGTTCTAAAGAGCATGTGTCGCTCACCTTGGTCTATGTGAATATTAAACAAAGGAAGCAGATGGATTCATGACAAAATTGTGTTTTGGTGATGGTGATGTGTTTGTAGATCTTACTTTACTGAACATTCTTGCTGCTTACAATTATCTCTATCTATAATGAACTTGGCCCAGTAGTTTCAGTGGAAAATGTTAGTAAAAATTTACAATTTTATGAAAATTGTTAAAAATTGACTATAAAGGACAATAAATCCTTAGGGGGTCAATTGACCATTTTGGTCATGTTGACTTATTTTGAGGTCTTACTTTTCTGTTCATTATTGCTATTACAGTTTATCTCTATCTATAATAATATTCAAGATAATAACCAAAAACAGCAAAATTTCCCCAAAACTACCAATTCAGAGGCAGCAACCCAACAACAGGTTGTCCGATTCATCTTAAAATTTCAGGGCAGATAGATCTTAACCTGATAAACAGTTTTACTCCCTGTCAAATTTGCTCTAAATGCTTTTGTTTTTGAGTTATAAGCCAAAATCTGCATTTTAATCCTATGTTCTATTTTTAACCATGGAAGCCATCTCAGTTGGTTGGCCGGGTCACCAGACAAATTTTTAAAACTAGATACCCCAATGATGATTGTGGCCAAATTTGGTTTAATTTGGCCAAGTAGTTTCAGAGGAGAAGATTTTTGTAAAAGTTAACGACGACGGAAGACTGTCGCAAAGTGATGAAAAAAGCTCACTTTGCCCAAAGGGCCAAGTGAGCTAAAAAAGGATGGCTTTAAATGTGTGATAGATAATGACTTTACCTTGATCAATGAAGTTGTTTTCCCATCCGCATACAGATTTAGGTAGTATGGCATTCTCTAGAACAGGAACAGTTATCATACAGGGTCCACTGGACTCCAAACAAATACTCAACTCAAGGTTAACTAACAACTGTCTTTTATACTTCAGATCTTCTATGTCATAACTGAAGAAACAAGTCATAAACTTCTACAATCAAATGTATTGTCCAATAAATTAAATGTATTTTACTATAGAAATTAAAAATCTATTCGTATTATTCAACATTAAAAATAAGCCTGCAGAAACAAGGAATCCTCTAGTTAGGTCAGACTGGTGGAGTTATGTATACTAAATCTTGAATGAATATACCTAAAATCACTGTAATACATTCAATTTCACCCTTACATCACCAGTGATTGCGCATTTACATGTTAACTTATAACTTACTCAAGACGAATAACTCCAAATAGATAGACGTGATCTTTCTTTCCAAATTGATAATCCACCAGACTAATGTTGACTGTTAGTTTCTCTATTTGTACCTCTAGTGTATACTGACAAGGGTCAATCCTGACAGAGGTTGTAATAGATCTACTGATCAGATCTACTTCAGTACAACATGTTACACCAGTACAATAGTCTCCAACATGACATCTGGTTGAGACAGGGAGACTGGGAAGGACAATCTCATGTGGACAGTCTGTGAAGGAAAAGAATATTGACAGCAATTATTCATAAATGTATGCCATAACGAAAACTTTTAGGACATCTTTATTCTTACAACTAGAAATGAACATTAAAAGTTCTACTTGTTTTGAATACAACCAAGTGTGTTAAGTCATACTGTCAACTGGGATTAGAAAAAAGCATAAATTATGTATGATCTTATTCACAATACAAAAATTAAAGAGTTGTAGAAATGAGAAATAAAATACAAAAGGGATGAAATATTGGTACAAATGAAGAATTTTTAGGCTTTGACATCTATCATACAATCCATTCAAACTTTGCAGCTTAAAAAAGCATTTCTCTATTTCTGGATCACTGACAACGCTTATATTCATTAACCCTCGTCAAATTATAACAATTAGTCCTCCTTAATCAATGTAATAATTGATATGTGCGAGTAAGCAAAAATATGAAACCTATTTGACAAAGGCACATTCTACCTTTTTTGTATGTTTTTATCATAACAGTCTTACCATTATTCCATCCATTAGTATTAGGTAGGAATGGTGAATCTTGTTGGTCACACTGACTCTCCAATAGGAACGGTGATAATCCAAGAGTTTCTAACAATTTCTTGGTGATTTCTGATGACAATGAACTGGCAGAAGTACTTAACCCACTATTCACAAGAAAGTTTTCAAGGGAAAAACCTACAAGATAAAATATTCAATATCATTACAAATAAACGTAGGAAATAACTGTATTGTAATTAAGCTCTAATGACATAATTTGGTGATTTGATGGTTGCAAATTAAGTTTACTGGTGACGCATCAAAACACCAATTGATCCTGCTGGAGCTTATAATGCAATATTGTTATCTCTATTCTAATGAAATAACAGAAAACAATGTCAAATCATACATTTGTCATACGTTGTCTGTACTTGCCTTTACATCTTCATCACTTGTGTACTGTTGCCATGAAAATTTGTCACGTTATACAATCATAATGAACATTAGAAAAGATGTTGCATTATAATACTTTTAACTGTGTAAAATTTTTGTCAAAACTGTTATTCATTTAAGAATCTGGAAACATGTAAATATGGACCGGAGACACAACATCAAATAGCTGCTTTTTTTTAAGGCTACTAAACTTTTTCGGCTCATCAAATTTAATGGCTTATTACAGCCTTCAGGTCTATGTTCTTTCTTTCTTAAAGGCCAAAACTATTCTTATCAGTCATAGATAAACAAATTTTACCTTTAATGATGAAATCACTTGTCCAATTACAGAAAGGTTTAGGAAGTGTGGCATTCTGTAAAAGATGTACTAGTACTTCACAAGGTCCTGACCTTTCCATACATACAGATACATCCATATTTACCAATAAAACACCGTCATCAGCCAGGTTCTCTATTGTAAACCTTTCAAATAAAATAAAACACCGTCATCAGCCAGGTTCTCTATTGTAAACCTTTCAAATAAAATAAAACACTGTCATCAGCCAAGTTCTCTATTGTAAACCTTAGAAATAAAATAAAACATCATCATCAGCCAAGATCTCTATTGTAAACCTTAGAAATAAAATCAAACACCATCATCAGCCAAGTTCTCTATTGTAAACTTAAAATAAAATATACATCTAAAGACACCTGTTTATCATTGAAGACAGAATGTTGACCACTAAGATTTTATGTGTCATTGGGTAACTGTCCTCATATTGCTAGGCAAAATTTCTGATGCTATCCATCATAACCTTTTTTTTCAGTGGCAATACAAATTCCTCCCCCTTCTTCCCTTCATTTGTTTTTCTACAATGACAATTTTTCAAAAAGCCATAAGAAAATTTAACTTACTGTAAATTGAGCAATCCGAACAGTGAGTATTTTTCTTTCTTTCCCCATTGATAGTCAACCAAGGAGTATTCCAGATATAGTTTCTCTATCACCACGGTCAGTTTATAATTACATGTATCTATATCTATGTAGGTACGCAATTGTCTCTTTATTCTGTCTACTTCAATACAACAGTCAAGAGCTGTACATGTGTCTGGTATATAGCATGATGCATGAGAAGATATATCATTAAATGTAGGCATTGATGGGCATGCTGAAATATAAAACACATTTACAAATAACCATTTGTACCAAAGAACATTTTTTATAGAGTCAGTCAACATCTATGTTGTTAATCTCTTTTAAAAGTGTTTCAGTTTCAAACATAATTACTGTAATACATTTTGAAAATAAAAAAAAAAAACTTTCTTCTTAGGAGAAATTAATTCTTTTACAAGAATAAAGACTAGCAGTGATATTTCTCACTTTCTGTAATTTCCAATAACATGATCATACATGTTCAACATCTTCAACTGTTTGTGAAAAAACTCTGTACAATATTTGATTTTCTCAAGTTAAGGGGCTACACATTTCATAAGAGCTTAACAAATTGTCTTCTTATACTAAAACTATAAACAATCATTATAATTGCTTGGTGTCAAGTGGCAAATATTTCTAATGCATATTTAGGACCAGAACACTTAAACATTGAACTAGAAATATTGGTCAAGTAAAGCTTACCATTATTCCAGTCATTTATAGCCTGTATGTATGGAGTCTGTGTCTTGTTAAAACCCTGTAGGTATTCAGATACAACTTACCATTATTCCAGCTATTTATAGAAGGTACGTATGGAGTCTGTGTCCTGTCACAACCCTGTAGGTATTCAGATACAACTTACCATTATTCCAGCTATTTATAGAAGGTATGTATGGAGTCTGTGTCCTGTCACAACCTTGTAGGTATTCAGATACAACTTACCATTATTCCAGCCATTTATAGCAGGTACGTATGGAGTCTGTGTCCTGTCACAACCCTGTAGGTATTCAGATACACCAAGATATTCCAGGAGTTGGGATATACTGAACTCTGTTAGACTAAGCAGTCCACTGTCAGCCAGAAACTTGTCCAGAGAAAAATCTGTAATTATGTATTATATAAATATATCATACAATTTAGCATGTGGTTGCATAAAATTTAATACCAAATGGCAGGAAGCTATAATTTTTTTCAAAAAGGATGCCACAAAATTTCCTACATAGCCATTAAATGTAAACATTGATGTTCTTCTCAAGTGATCTTTCAAAGATGTGTTCTCTCTGTGTGCTGTACTTCATTCATGATATGGCAATGGGAAAACACAGATAAAACCAAGGACAATTAATATTAAAATTGAAGTTTGAATAATGAAGAGCTGAGATCAAGTGAACCATATGTTAATTACAAAAAGATTAAGTATCACATTTGGAATAGTATTACTTTTAACACCTTCAACAGCAGTAAGAATTTAGGATATTTAATAATCAGTTATGTAAAGACTGTATACCTGCACTACAATCTACAGAGAGAGAAACCAGAGTAGGTAATGTGGTATTCAGTTCACTGTATGCAGTATTAATGAAATACTCTGGTTTATAGGCCACCTTCTTCAATAGATCTACATCAATGCCTGACCCAATCCCTACAGTTATAATTCTGACACCTTTACTGCTACATAGTTCTGCCTGTTGTACAGCCTTGGTGGAGTCTGACTTCCCATCAGTCAAAAGAACTAAGTAGTTCACAGCCTCCGATCGATCTCCTTGACTAGTTACAAACATCTGATTACATGTGTAACTAAAGGCATCAGCAATGTCTGTATACATCCCATTCTTGTATACAGCTTTGGACAAGGTCTCTTTAACTCTGGTCTTATCATAGCCATCTTTTATATTTAATATTGTTCTTGATGTTCCGTGACCTTCAAACAAGGTCATTCCTACATTGATAAGGTCATCACGGATCACTAGACTGTTAACGGTATCAATAATGGCCTCCACAGTATCGTCAAAATGTTTCTGTCCTACACTGCCAGATTCATCAACAACAAATACTATGTCAGCTTGCATCACAGATTTACATCCTTAAAATTGAAAAAAGAGTATATTTTAAATATGATATATCAAATAAAGTTTATACCATAATAAATACAATTGGATACTGATAGGGCCATACTGATACACCAAGGTGATAATGAGAAGTAAAAATCCAAGGTATTCCTCAACATTTTACAAATGATACAGTAATGAGTCAACTTTCAAGATATTCCATAACAATTATCCAAATATACCCGGTATTTTGTATGATTTATTCAAATCACCCAGTAAACTTGCCTGGTATTTTGTATGATTTCTTCCAATCACTCAGTTTTATATATATATTTATTCTGAAGAACCTATGTTGATACAATGGTATACAGAAACACATAGACATACATAATAATATTATAAGACACATGGTGAGGTTATAGCAAATAGAGAAGAAAAGAATGCATAGGTTTGGAGGCTTCCATTTTATCAGAGGGAATCCATTTTTGTATTAATGATTCTATCACCCAGTAAACTTACCTGGTATTTGTATGGTTTATTACAATCACCCAGTAAACTTACCTGGTAATTTGTATGGTTTATTCCAGTTACACAAAGGTTTAGGTAACAAAGCATTATTAAATATAACATGTTGTTGACAGTTTGATCCATCAGATTCCCAGCATACTCCCAGTGTCATTGATACAAGATACAAACCATCCTCTTGTAAGTTATCTATCATATACCTGTAAAATATCAAAATGTATTTACTATTAAGATACATTATACAGTAGTCAGAACTGAGGGGAAATATTATATACAGTATGCATACCTGGCAGTGACATACCAAATACAGTAATCCTACCTGACAGTGACATAGCTTTGCAGTAATCCTACCTGACAGTGACAAAGCTTTGCAGTAATCCTACCTGACAGTGACAAAGCTTTGCAGTAATCCTACCTGACAGTGACATAGCTTTGCAGTAATCCTACCTGACAGTGACAAAGCTTTGCAGTAATCCTACCTGACACAGTGACATAGCTTTGCAGTATTCGTATTTGACAGTGACATTTCATATGCAATATTCATACTTGGCAGTGCCATTTCAAATGCAGTATTAATACTTGACAGTGTCATATCAAATACAGTATTCATATCCAACAATTTCATATTTGCAGTATTCATACATGACATTAATATATAACATAAAATACCTGATAGTGACATATCTAATGCAGTATTCATACCTGACAGTGACATAACATATGCAATATTCATAACTGAGTGACATATTGAAAGTCAGTAATCCTACCTGACAGTGACAAAGCTTTGCAGTAATCCTACCTGACACAGTGACATAGCTTTGCAGTAATCCTACCTGACTGTGACATAGCTTTGCAGTAATCCTACCTGACAGTGACATAGCTTTGCAGTAATCCTACCTGACAGTGACATAGCTTTGCAGTAATCCTACCTGACACAGTGACATAGCTTTGCAGTAATCCTACCTGACTGTGACATAGCTTTGCAGTAATCCTACCTGACAGTGACATAGCTTTGCAGTAATCCTACCCGACAGTGACAAAGCTTTGCAGTAATCCTACCTGACACAGTGACATAGCTTTGCAGTATTCGTATTTGACAGTGACATTTCATATGCAATATTCATACTTGGCAGTGCCATTTCAAATGCAGTATTAATACTTGACAGTGTCATATCAAATACAGTATTCATATCCAACAATTTCATATTTGCAGTATTCATACATGACATTAATATATAACATAAAATACCTGATAGTGACATATATAATGCAGTATTCATACCTGACAGTGACATAACATATGCAATATTCATAACTGAGTGACATATTGAAAGTCAGTATTCATACCTGACAGTGACATATCATGTATAGTATTCATACACAACAGTGACATGCTATCAGCAGTATTAATACCTGTCATTGACATAAGGACTGTATTCATAACTAACAGTGACATAGTATATGCACTATTCATAACTGAGTGACATATCATATGCAGTATTTATAACTGTCAAGGACATAGCAAGTACTGTATTCTTGACTAACAGTGACATATTATGCAATTCCTGACTGACAGTGACATAACATATGCAATATTCATAACTGAGTGACATATTGAAAGTCAGTATTCATACCTGACAGTGACATATCATGTATAGTATTCATACACAACAGTGACATGCTATCAGCAGTATTAATACCTGTTATTGACATAAGGACTGTATTCATAACTAACAGTGACATAGTATATGCACTATTCATAACTGAGTGACATATCATATGCAGTATATATAACTGTCAAGGACATAGCAAGTACTGTATTCTTGACTAACAGTGACATATTATGCAATTCCTGACAGTGACATTGCTTTGCAGTATTCATACCGGACAGTGAAATACCATATGCAAAACCTGATAAATACAGTAATCCTACCTGATAGTGACATATCAAATACAGTATGCATCAAATACAGTATGCATACCTAACAGTGACATATCAAATACAGTATGCATACCTAACAGTGACATATAAAATACAGTATGCATACCTAACAGTGACATGTCAAATACAGTATGCATACCTAACAGTGACATATCAAATACAGTATGCATACCTAACAGTGACATATCAAATACAGTATGCATACCTAACAGTGACATATCAAATAAATTTCATACCTGATAGTGACATATCAAATACAGTAATCCTACCAGACAGTGACATATACAGTAATCATACCTGACAGTGACAACTCCAAAGAGGTCAAACTGATTCCATTCACCATATGTTACATCGCCCAAAGTAACATCAAATTTGAGTTTCTCTACACCAAAACTAATCACATAGTTACAGGTATCAACTGTGAAGAAACTGTGGAAACTTCTTTTTATAAAATCAACATTTACACAACACTGTATCCCTGTACAGGATTCATCAAGGTAACAGTTCATATCTTCCATCAGGGGAGGTAATCTAACAACACTATCTTGGCAACCTACAAATAAAGAACATAAAGGCTATGACAAAATCTGTCAGGAAATATTGATTTCCCTAATCCTTATTTTTGGCCTATTTGGGTAAAAATGTCAACTTTTAAATAGATAAGTTAGACAAGACTTTTTTCTTTCACAATCTCACATGTTAACTTAATGACTTGAAAGACCTTTCATCTTGAAAAAAATGACTTTATATTGGTTACAAATTAGCCCTTAATGCACTAACTGCTTTGTAAATTGTAGTTAATAAATTATACAAAAACATTTTTTTACTATAAAAATGGAATAAAGAAGCCACTAAATACTGCTTACCTAAACTCCAACCTTGATAAGATGTGGCAAACACAGAGTCTGGATCAGACGGATCACATGGTTTATCCAGTAAATATGAAGTCAGTCCTAAATCCTTCATCAGCTGTAGTATACCTTCATCTGACAGTGTTAGGTTTGGACTGAAATTCTTCAAGGAAAACCAGTCAGACAAGGACCAATCTAAAATATATACAGTCACACTAAAACATCAGACTGGAACAGATTGACTGCTTCATATTAAGACTACAACAATGTTTAAATCTTTAGGGCTGGAAACAGTCTGATATATACAAAAAAATTTAATGCAAAAATCTTAAAATATTGGAGACAAAAGATCAAAGAATGACATTTCAATAATCTTCTAATACAATAGGGTTACAATTTATGTTATTCATTGGGTTTTCAGGACAAAAGTGAGGTAAACAGTGAGGAATTATCTAATTAAGTAAAAATCTGAGTCTACAAAACTGTAGGTAAAACTTACCTGACTTTGAGAATCCTTTCTGCCAGCTACACTGAAGTTTAGGGAGTTTAGTGTTAGAAAATATTGTTGCTTCTACTATACAAGGTCCCCTATCATTAAAACACACCTTGATACCAAGGTCAAGGTAATATACATCTTCGCCTGGTATATCTGTTATCTTATAGCTATAAGAAAGAGGTCAATCATTCACTGTTTTATATATATCATTGTTTGTAATATTGGTATTATACAGATTTTACATTTCAAGAGAAAGATTGAGGTATTAAACCAAGTAACAGAACTGTTTGAACTCAAGTGCATTGAAAAAACAGATGTAACAACAATGTTGGATATAAATTTAATCATTATCTAAAAACAATTCTCCAAGGAGTATCTGCGTGTGGTTTTTATAGATACTGGACTAATCTTTTACTTTCCATGATCAATTAGATGAGTGCCACAATAAAAGAAAGAACTTCTTACCCTTCCAAAGCATCTAATTTTAACACTGTTATTATATTCTGCAGTTTTATATGTGTAGCTTCATGTAGATGGTTGTTTGTATGTTCACTCCTATGCAATGATGTTGTCTGTCTTACTTTTATCATGGTTTTGATTGGAGCCTTGATGTCTTCTATATTTATCATCATCCCTTAACCTTCAACCTCTAGATATTATCACCTAGATCATATCCAACTATAACAGTCATCACGTGACTTTGACAACGTCACACATCACCCATATTAAGCCCAAGTAAAATGTATAGAAATGCACAGGGGCTTTCAAGAATCGATAAAATAAAGTACTTTAAGTTCATGATACAAAAAGTGTGGAAGTATATAGTAATTCCTCGTATATTAAGAAATATATTTATGCCTTTTGAAAAAGTTTAAATTTTGGTCTTCTCCCTTCCAAATGCTTTTGAAAATTTGTCTTGTTGCCTCGATAAGTTCACACTGTAAATCATCCAACTCCGATAAATATTGGATTTTCTGTCGTGTTAAACCTAAAATTGCGATTTAAACAAAACAGATGGAATAATTGTGGGAATATGTGCTTATTACTAATTCATAAATATTTGAAATGTTGTATATGCAATAGTTTAATTTTTTATTATGTCCCTTCCAAATTGATTTGAAAATCAGTTATTTTCAGAAAATCTGGTATTATTTTTCAAGATGGAAACCTCATTGACAGCGTGGGATGACTTGGTAAAATTATATTTTGTAAGATTGTACATTGAAAATCAGATAACCATTGGATGCTCGCGTTTTATTTTATAAAATTTTGAAAAAAATGGCAACTAAATAATTTTCAAACGTGGACGATGTTCGACACTTATTTTGTACATTCACATAATTCAATTTAATTTCACTGTTTACATTGCAATTAAATATGACATGTTATAGTCACTATAATGATGGCCAAGGGCATAGTTAGATAAAGGAGATACTAATTAAGTCATAACATCAACGTGATCAAAGATCGAAAATAAACATGGCACCTAATCACGATGTAAGTTTTGATAGTACTTAAATAATAAATAATAATAATACCAATGTAGATTAATTATTGTTCTCGATGCAATTTATTATGATATTATTTAAATTTATAAAAAAAAAGACCTCAAATGGATATTAAATAACCAAGGTGAAATAAATATATTGTTTAATTTTCTTTAAATCATTCATCGGGTAACCAGTAAATTTTACATAATCCTAATTAAACCAGTAACATGCAGAGTTATCGAACGTAATTATGACTGGAATAGTTGCATATGTGAAAGTCAAGGATGAGCCATTGCTCACTGAAATTGTAGTAAGGGTCCCAAGTTGTTGAGTATCAAAACATGCACAAAGAAGTAACATAAAAGGAAATGAAATTGTATATAATCAAGATCAAGATTTGAATTTTAAAATATAACCACTAGTTTTACTCTCTGTCTTAGAAAATCTTTAAACAATGTTTAACTCACTTAATATCTATTATTCTTTCCACATTGAATTGTTTCTGTACGTTGAAATCTGTTTCATATAAAGAGAACTCAAACTGGTATTTCTCTATTCCAAGTTTGAAGACTGAATTACATGGATCTATGGTCAAGTAGAAGTTGATGTTCCTGTTAATCAGTCCAACAGGTGTACAACAGGTAACAGAGGTACAGGTAGAATCCAGGTGACATATCATACCACCAGGTAAGTCTGGTAACATTAGGATTCCATCACATTCTACAATAATAACAAACACAGGTAACAGACCTACAGGTAGAATTCAGGTGACAAATCATACCACCAGGTAAGTCTGGTAACATTAGGATTCCATCACATTCTACAATAATAACAAAGACCTTAACTACTGTGTTGCCTTGTTGCATTTCAAAAAGATTGATACATTATTTTATTATCCCCGACTAGAAATTTTAGTTTTAGTTTTATATAAAAAAAAGGCATACTTTACACAATAAAAAGAAGCTAGGTGATAATATGATAATAATAAACATACCTGTGTTCCACCCCTGCCTATCAGCAGTACTGTATAGAGGGTTGGACGTCAGATCACATTCTGGCTGTTGTAAATATTCAGCTATACCTAAATGGTCTAACAATTTGGATGTCACCAATTCTGACAGCTGTGTTACATTTGAAGGTAACCTCTGTTCTGTCAACCAGCTACTCAACTTGAAATCTAAAAGTAAACAATTTCATCATGCTTTTTAAAAAGACTCTTTCTTTTTATATATGAAACTCTCTCAAACATGTTCATCCCCCCAACCTAGGCTGCTTTGCCTTAATGGGTCCATTTCGATCAAATGTGTCATTTAAATCCCATATGACATAAACAACCATATCCAACCTCGTTTCCTTTCAATATGTCTTGATTATTGTCTGCTCTTACATGCCCTATTTTCACTTTGCCTACACATTTTCTATTTGCAAAACATGTCCATTTTAGGAGCCATAACTTTTGAAATCATTTAGTGGTAATCTATTCTCTCTGATGTCAGTTATGTCTATGACATTTAATCATGGAGTCCATAGAAGAAGAAAAACTGATATCAAAGGACATAAATGCAGTTGATGCATTTTGGATACAAATCCTAAAGATTCAAAACTTACTGAGTTGAAAGAATAAAACCAAAAATGGAGACATCATAAAATTGTAGAGATGGACAGAGATCCAAAAGGATATTATATAATTAATATTTGCAGTAGTATCATATTAAAAGATCTCCATTTATATAAATATGTGTGTGCTAAAGTTATCTCCCTTTAAAAATTAATAAAGTCAATAACAGAAGCATATTTCTTTTGAAAAATAAATATTCTAATCAGTGGTAACCAGTGGATCCAAGGGGAGGGTTCATGATTTTTTTCAGTGGTCAATGCATTTGAATGGGGACATATAGGTGGAACCCACTCCCTCCCTGTTGAAAAATGCTGGATCCTCCCCTGCTAATAGATAAAAGGATGTGTCCCCAGTACACAGATGCCCCATCCACACTATCATTTTTTATGTTCAGTGGACCATGTAAATGGGATAAAATCTCTAATTTGGCATTAAAATTAGAAAGATCATATCATAAGGAACATGTTTACTAATTTTCAAGTTAATTGGACTTCAACTTCATCAAAAACTACCTTGACCAAAAACTTTAACCAAAACTTTAACCTAAAGCTGGATAAACGGACAGAAGAACAAACAGACAGACAGAGGACACACAGACCAGAAAACATAATGCCCATAAATGGGGCATAAAAATAAAATGCTATAAGCAAGTGAATTTATAAGATAATAATTCATATCTTTTTCTTAATAATTCAATTTTGGATGTGACGCGTCTTCTAATTTTTCTAAATGTTTGGAAATTATATAAAGCATACATTTGCAAACATCCAAAACAATTAACTCCAAAAATACTTACTTTAACAATGAAATAATTCTTGAAACCAAAATAGCTTAGAATAATAAGATTTACACAAGAATGAGCAATGCTGTAAAATAATCAGGTTCCTTACTAGGGATAGGAAATCCATCATTCCAGTCACAAGGTTGTTTGGAAATCTTTGTATCTTTGAATACATCATAGCTGTATATACAGTCTCCTTTGGTCTCAAAACAAATCTCAAGCTTTAAACTGAATAAAATCTTCTCTTCAGCTTCTAAATCCACTATCTTGTAACTGTAAAAAGAAAAAACTTATAACTTTTATCAACAACTTCTAAATCCATTGTCTTATAACTGTAGGAAGAAAAAACTTATAATTGTAATCAACATTGGGTGTGAGCATAGACAACATTATTTTTACACAGAACGTAATAATCAGCTAGTCTTGTACATAAATCAGGCTGTTAGACATCTTGTATAACTTGTACAATGTATTACATTTGTCATTTCGAGACCTTTTATAGCTGACTCTGCAGTATGTGCCTTGCTCATTGTTGAAGGCCATGACTTATAGTTCTTAATTTCGTGTCATTTGGTCACTGTGAAAAGTTATCTCATTGGCAAACATATCACATCTTCTTTTTTATAATAAGATAAAAGACAAAAATTATGAATATATGATAAAAACAAATATTTCTTACATTATCTTAAGTAAGTTTGTGTTCAATAGTTTCTAGTCGTATCAGTTTTAGAAAATGTACCAATATTATGTTTGTACTTGAAAAAAACAGAAAAAAACTAATTTGGTGCCTTATTACCTGCATGAAGTTTTTCTAGATCATTGTGACTTCACCAGTTTACCCAAAGGAGAGAAGAATAAGTATGTAGTCTGTGCAGGTTTTCTTTTAGAGACCCTCAACCAATTAAAGTCTGTTTTAGTAAATCTGATGATCACATAAGGTTTTAATGCCTCAATGAACAAATAAGACAGATATCTATACTTACTTTAATCTCACCATATTTCCAAGGGAGACAATTTTCTCTGTATTAAAATTGTAATGAGCCAAGGATTCATTGATGACCATGTTCTCCAATCCAATACTGAGTCTCAGATCACATATATCCAGCAGAAGATGTGCTTCTATGTACATATCTAGGACAGGGATATACACACAGCACTGTATCCCGGTACAATAATCTGGTAACCTACAGGCAAGATTCTTAGGGAGAGTAGGTAATGACAGGTCTGCTCCACACACTATATAAAATGTCATACAAATCACTTATTAAAGAAACAGAGCTTCACATTTAAACTACACATTTTTTTTTTACAATGAATGATTTTTTTAAATCTGTTTGAGAAAAATGTCAGTCACAAGTTGATATCAAATGTTTAGATTTTTTTAATTGATGGGAAATATAGATTTTTTTCTTCAAATTTCATTTGTCATACAATATCATAGAGATGTGCAGGTAGGCATATTTGAGAATTAGTTTTTTTGCACTCTCATTTGTCCTGAGCCTTGAGAAAAAAAAAATAAAATAAAAACAAAAACAGATATCTTATAGAGATGATTGTTATTAGGCCACAGATATAATAATGTCTGTACTTACGACCTAGGTCCCATCTGTCTGTATTTAACTGGTAGTCTGAGAATTGACATTGAGTACTCTGTAAATACCCAGCTATTCCAAGTTCTTCCATCAGTAAGTCTCTGGCATAGGATTGTAACTGTACTGTAATATCTATCTTATTCTTATCTAACCAAGAAGACAGGGAAAAATCTACAGGAAAAAAAATTCAAAACTTTAACATATTTTCAATTTTGTTGTTTTTTGGAAAAAAATAGGCAGATACATTTTGAAAAAAAGTTTTTTATACAAAAATACTCAAATCTAAGCATGTGTATGGCTATTGTATACATATTTCTCATATTTTTTCTATTTTTCTATTTAGATGATATGACATAGTGATATAACATATGAAATTATGTGGTAAAGTTATAAATTACATATTTAAGATAAACAATAGATTCTCCCCAATCAGAAATTTTAAAGGCTTAAAGATGGTTCTTTTCATAGGTCCTTACTGTTACAAATTCTCTTGATAAACATGGAAACTATCTTTACATAGACTTATACCTAGTATAGCGAATCCTTGATTGAAGTAAACTATCTTTACATAGACTTATACCTGGTATAGTGAATCCTTGATTGAAGTAAACTATCTTTAAGGTAGCACAATACAAAGATTTTTCATCCCCAACCAGACATTTTTAAACTGATGTAATTCCACTAATCTTTCTTTAAATTTTATAAATGAGGTACCAAAAGAAAGAAGAAGGATTAATCTTCCAAATTGTGATAATTTCATTATGACATAATTATTGCATAATTAATTGTTATGTAATTAGTTGCCATATTGTGATGTCCACACTTGAATGAATTTAACTTCTTTGTTATTCATAGCATCCCAAAATATTTTATAGATTCTTGCACAACACAGTTTGACCTCCAAAACTGTGTCTCAGATTTTTCCTATTGTATTTCATTCTCTCATAAATCTACAATGAAATTTGCAACAATAATTCATAAGAGACCACTAAATTCAATTGGGTATAAAATTTGTTCTATTGATGTTTTTGGAAATCTGAGACACAGTTTTGGAGGTCAAGCTGTGTTGTACAAGAATCTATTAAATATTTTAGGATGCTATGAAGAACAAAGACGCTAAATTCATTCAAGTGTGGACATCACAATATAGGAACTTATTACATAATAATTAATTATGTAATAATTATGTCATAATGAAATTATCACAATTTGAAAGATGAATCTTTCTTCTTTCTTTTGGTACCTCATCTATAATATATAAAGAAGGATTAAATGAATTACATCAGTTTAAAGTTGTCTGATTGGGAGTGAACAAATCTTTGTATTGTGCTACCTTAAGTAGACTTATACCTGGTATAGTGAATCCTTGATTGAAGTAAACTATCTTTTAATAGACTTATACCTGGTATAGTGAATCCTTGATTGAAGTAAACTATCTTTAAGTAGACTTATACCTGGTATAGCGAATCCTTGATTGAAGTAAACTATCTTTTAATAGACTTATACCTGGTATAGCGAATCCTTGATTGAAGTAAACTATCTTTTAATAGACTTATACCTGGTATAGTGAATCCTTGATTGAAGTAAACTATCTTTTAATAGACTTATACCTGGTATAGTGAATCCTTGATTGAAGTAAACTATCTTTTAATAGACTTATACCTGGTATAGTGAATCCTTGATTGAAGTAAACTATCTTTCAATAGACTTATACCTGGTATAGTGAATCCTTGATTGAAGTAAACTATCTTTCAATAGACTTATACCTGGTATAGTGAATCCTTGATTGAAGTAAACTGTCTTTAAATAGACTTATACCTGGTATAGTGAATCCTTGATTGAAGTAAACTGTCTTTAAATAGACCTATACCTGGTATAGTGAATCCTTGATTGAAGTAAACTGTCTTTAAATAGACCTATACCTGGTATAGTGAATCCTTGATTGAAGTAAACTATCTTTAAATAGACTTATACCTGGTATAGTGAATCCTTGATTGAAGTAAACTATCTTTCAATAGACTCATACCTGGTATAGTGAATCCTTGATTGAAGTAAACTATCTTTCAATAGACTTATACCTGGTATAGTGAATCCTTGATTGAAGTAAACTGTCTTTAAATAGACTTATACCTGGTATAGTGAATCCTTGATTGAAGTAAACTGTCTTTAAATAGACCTATACCTGGTATAGTGAATCCTTGATTGAAGTAAACTGTCTTTCAATAGACCTATACCTGGTATAGTGAATCCTTGATTGAAGTAAACTATCTTTAAATAGACTTATACCTGGTATAGTGAATCCTTGATTGAAGTAAACTGTCTTTAAATAGACCTATACCTGGTATAGTGAATCCTTGATTGAAGTAAACTATCTTTAAATAGACCTATACCTGGTATAGTGAATCCTTGATTGAAGTAAACTATCTTTAAATAGACTTATACCTGGTATAGTGAATCCTTGATTGAAGTAAACTGTCTTTAAATAGACCTATACCTGGTATAGTGAATCCTTGATTGAAGTAAACTATCTTTAAATAGACTTATACCTGGTATAGCAAATCCTTGATTGAAGTAAACTATCTTTAAATAGACCTATACCTGGTAAAGTGAATCCTTGATTGAAGTAAACTATCTTTAAATAGACCTATACCTGGTATAGTGAATCCTTGATTGAAGTAAACTATCTTTAAATAGACCTATACCTGGTAAAGTGAATCCTTGATTGAAGTAAACTATCTTTAAATAGACTTATACCTGGTAAAGTGAATCCTTGATTGAAGTAAACTATCTTTAAATAGACCTATACCTGGTATAGCGAATCCTTGATTGAATTAAACTATCTTTAAATAGACCTATACCTGGTATAGCGAATCCTTGATTGAAGTAAACTATCTTTAAATAGACTTATACCTGGTATAGTGAATCCTTGATTGAAGTAAACTATCTTTAAATAGACTTATACCTGGTATAGTGAATCCTTGATTGAATTAAACTATCTTTAAATAGACCTATACCTGGTAAAGTGAATCCTTGATTGAAGTAAACTATCTTTAAATAGACCTATACCTGGTAAAGTGAATCCTTGATTGAAGTAAACTATCTTTCAATAGACTTATACCTGGTATAGCAAATCCTTGATTGAAGTAAACTATCTTTAAATAGACCTATACCTGGTATAGCAAATCCTTGATTGAAGTAAACTACCTTTAAATAGACTTATACCTGGTAAAGCGAATCCTTGATTGAAGTAAACTATCTTTAAATAGACCTATACCTGGTAAAGTGAATCCTTGATTGAAGTAAACTATCTTTCAATAGACTTATATCTGGTATAGCAAATCCTTGATTGAAGTAAACTATCTTTAAATAGACCTATACCTGGTAAAGTGAATCCTTGATTGAAGTAAACTATCTTTAAATAGACTTATACCTGGTATAGTGAATCCTTGATTGAAGTAAACTATCTTTAAATAGACTTATACCTGGTAAAGTGAATCCTTGATTGAAGTAAACTATCTTTCAATAGACTTATACCTGGTATAGTGAATCCTTGATTGAAGTAAACTATCTTTAAATAGACTTATACCTGGTATAGCGAATCCTTGATTGAAGTTACATAAAGGTTTTGGAAGTTTGACATTATCCAGCACTTGTATATCCAGTTCACAAGGACCATTAGATTCTAAACATACACTAGCTGTCATACTAACTATGAACATCCCCTCATTGTATAACTCTTCTATCTTATAACTGGAAAACAAAAACAATTCAAAACCTTTTCTTTTTATTGTCACATTGGAACAAAATTAATAGATCACCTTCGTAAATTACACATAATTAAACCATAACCTTGTATAAAAAAACAGTTTACTATGTATCTAAAATTCTTATAGAAGTATCTTTCTTTGCTTCTTTTTTTTTAACTTTTAACTAGCTCAAACATTGTACAGGTATCTATTATTCTAAGATGTGTCACTCCATTTCTCTACAGGCTATGAAAAATCCACGAGATAAAAAAAAAGCTTACTTTATGTTTACAAATCCAAACATGGAGAAAGAGTGTATGATACCATACTCTATTTCCAGAATAGATATCTTGTGGATGAATTTCTCTATTCCAATGGTAAATGTATTGTGACATGTATCCAGGTCTAAGTACACAGTAACAGCTCGTCCTAGCGGGGGTATCTGTATACAGCAGTGTACCCCTGTACATGTGTCCGACAGGTAACAGGACGTATCAGATGGGAGCTTCTCCAACATCACTGGTTTACTAGACATACATTCTAGAGAAAATAACTCACAAATAGACAACATATTCTTTTAAATATTCCAGTTTCTCTTCTGAATAAGAGAATATCAGCTTAATGCAGAAAATACAGACTATGCAGCTATTGTCATGATTGTGAATTCAATAAACCTTAAAATAATCTTTCTATGTAAAAACTATAAAAACAAATGTTAGATTTTAAATCTACTTTCTATATAACAAAATCACAAAAATAAACTTTACACATTTGTCTCTATTTGTAGTACAGTAAATAAGGATTTACATCTTTTAAGAAAATTTTCAATACAGCATAATATGCCAGGACAGTAATACATACTATCTGAATTCCATCCCTGATTATCTGTAGGAATATATGGTGTAGATTGTACATCACAGGGAGATGGCATCATATACTGATCTACACCAAGTTCTCTCAGAAGTTGTACCACAAAGATATCCTTTAATGTCCCTGTGTTCACTATACTGTTCATTGTTAGCCACTTGGTAAAGGAGAAATCTAAAACAAAAAAAAAAGTAACAAAAATAGCATTTAAAGTCATGAATTAAATGTATGTTGATGTTTATGAACTGTATACCTACTTGTATTTAGCCTTGGTTAAATAGTTCAAAACTACTTTTGCTTCTTCCGGAGGCAGATTGTGAGCTTAAATGAAAGGTGACCCCATTTTTTTATTTCATTTTTCTATTAAGTATAGGATAAAGTTTATTTATACATACCTGTCAACCTGTGACGATGAAAATGCAGGTCATGACCTGCATTGAAGAATCAAATCTCAGGTCATAACGCGTACAAACTTTTTCGAGCTGAATTTCAGTATTTATGGTACATTTTCTTATAATGTATATCAAAGATACCAAAACATCAATGCATGTTCACTTGGTAAAGTCATTTTAAATCTTATTTATTATTATTTCATTACACTTTTAAAAGATTTTATAAACTGGTGTATCACAGTCTTATGTCCTTTACTTTTTGTCATCATCTAAAATTTAATTTTCAAATGTAATTTTAAAATGAGACTACTAGCCTTTATTCATGCCATGTAGAGGTATTACATGTATGAACATTCATCTTTCAATACAACAAATGGAAGTTTTTAACGACCTTGACTGGCTATACAGCCCTTGCACGGTCGGTATCTTTCAATTAACAAGGAAATTAGACCATGATCAAATATAGTAACACAGTTAAAGGAAGTATAAATGTAAAAAAAAATAATTTTCAACTTTTTTTAAAAAATTGTATAAAGGTATAAAAATAATAAAAAGTTATTTTTCAATATGTATTTGAATTTTATATTATTATGATTTAATCTTTTTCACCCATAAAACGTAAATATAAGGAATAATTTTGAATGGTGACAAATAAGGGGAAGTAACTCTTAGTTGAAATATCTTTGTAAAACAACAGGGCAATTTATTTACGACCTAAAGCTAAGGCAATTGGTGTTAATCAACAGTGTGTTTGACACCAAAGCTGTCAAGTGAAGCCATGCACTTAATGGGCCACTTAATTTGACAGTTTACATAGCTAGATGAACTGCATGTTCATGGAAGAATTACGAATTTGCCGGTATTTCAAAGGAATATTACTTATGAAAATCAATCTCAAGGCTAAGAAATACGGGTGAAATCGGGTCATTTTCGGAATTTCCGGGTTATTTCAATGACCCAGCGGGTGATCCAGGTGATCCCTCAGAATTGTGAAAATCTCGGGTCACACCCGCAGAATCCGGGTCAGTTGACAGGTATGTTTATAAATAAATATAGCGAAATCCTATATTAGAAAAAAAAAATTATTTATACCAAGGAGCCCCCTTAAGTATTTTACCTTTGTTTCCAAACAAAATTTTCCCTAATGTCAAGACAGTGTTATATTTGTAAAGTATTACAGTTCTTCCACAGAAACTTACCGTCCTGTATAAATCCCATGTCCAAGTTACAAAGTGGTTTGTACAGTATTACAGATCTTCCACAGAAACTTACCGTCCTGTATAAATCCAATGTCCAAGTTACATAGTGGTTTGTACAGTATTACACATATTCCGTAGAAACTTACAAGACAGTGTTATATTTGTAAAGTATTACAGTTCTTCAGTAGAAACTTACCGTCCTGTATAAATCCCATGTCCAAGTTACATAGTGGCTTAGGAAGTTTAGCATTCTTCAAAATAGTAACATTGAAAACACAGCTATTGGGATCACTCTGTTCCAAACAGACATGTAAACTCAGATCTATCATAAACATCTTCTCACTTTGTAAGTTGTATATAGTGTACCTAAATGAAAAAAAGTTCCAAATTCACATTGTATAATAGCACTGAAATCATAGAAATTATAAGTTAACTGGTTATGTTTTATATATACCTGAATAATAATCAAATCTTCTAAGACAGTCATATCAAATACAAAATGTCATGAACAGTTGGGACAATTACTCCCACAACTCAATCCCAGCTTTCCCTTTGACATATGGAACCTTGTGGGACAATTTCAAAGAGATACATACACTTACACACAAGTTATTGTCCAAAAACTACAAAAATCCTTGTTTTGACCCCTTTTTTAGCCCCTACTTTCTAGAATATTGGTACCATAACCCCCATCATTAATCCAAACTGTTTTTTGTTGTATTTAACCATCTTGTAAAATCTCATAGAGATCCATTCATTTAAACTAAAGTTATTGTCCGGAAACCGAATGTGTCTTAGAACACAACTTTTTTTGTGGTTGTATATATGTGATCAAGTCTCATTTCACGAAAACATGTGTTAAATACATTTCTGACACAAAAGGTTGTGGTTTCAAACTATATAGACCTTTGACCTATAAGGCCGTATGGTGACCTATAGTTGTTAAATTCTGTGTAATTTTGGTCTCTTGTGGACGGTTGTCTCATTGGAAATTATATGACATCTTCTTTTTTATACTTTGACCTATACTGATTTAATTTTACAAATTGTAACTTGGATGTAAAATTGTCTCATTGGCACTCATATCACAACATCTTCTTATATATCTACTTATCTTAAAAACAAACATACAAACTTCCAACTATATATCTTGACATCTGTTTATATTAGTTCCCTTAAAGTTTGTCTTGATGAAGAAATACAATTCAACTTTTTTAATCTAATTTAAACAATATTTTATAAACTTACTTTAGAACTATTCCACCTTGTAGTGTAAACTGTTCTTCTTTTCCCCATGCATATTTCAGTAGAGATAGTTGTACTTGTAGCTTTTCTATACTGATACTCATAGTGTAATGACAGGGATCAATTGCTATGTGTGTACTAAGAGTATGGCTGATTAACTTTATGTCTGTACAACAGGTTAAGGCTGAACAATCAGTCGGCACTACACAGGATACTGATGATGGTAAAGTTAATGACAAATCACTACTTGGGCAATCTAAAAAATATCAAATCAAAATCAATTATAACAAGAAGTAATTGTAACAGGATGCTGTTACGAAGTCTCCCAAACAAAGCTCCCATAACTCGCCATTTATATGGTCCCATGTTCATTTGATTTGATTTTTTGTCCAATACAAGAATATATATGGCTTACAGGTGGGGATCTCCACCATTTACAAGTATTCAAACAGGAGGGGATGGTGGTGACCCCCAGGGACTTTACCTACATTTCATTTGATTTGTTTTATTGTCCCATACAAGAATATATGTGGTTAAGGGGTGGGGATGTTGACCGTTTACAAGTTTTCAAACAAGAGGGGGTGGGGTGACTCCCTTGGATCTTCCCTTTAATTTCATTTCATTTGTTTTATTGTCCCCTACAAGAATATATATGGTTTAGGGGTGGGGATCTGGACCGTTTACAAGATAATAGCACATTCTCAAATTGAACAGGGTGGGGGGCAACCCCCAAGAACTTCCATTTAATTTCATTTGATTAGTTTTATTGTCCCATATAAGAATAGATATGGTTTAGGGGTGGGGATGTTGACCGTTTACAAGTTTTCAAACAAGAGGGCGTGGGGTGAGCCCCTAGGGACATCACTTTTATTTCATTTCATTTGTTTTATTGTCCCCTACAAGAATATATATGGTTTAGGGGTGGGGATCTGGACTATTTACAAGATAATAGCACATTCTCAAATTGAACGTGGTGGGGATGACCCCCCCCGGGGACTTCCCTTTAATTTCATTTAATTTGTTTTATCGTCCCATTGAAGAATATATATGGTTTAGGGGTGGGGATCTGGACCGTTTACAAGATAACAGTACATTCTCAAATTGAACGGGGTGGGGGTGACCCCCAGGAACTTCCATTTAATTTCATTTGATTAGTTTTATTGTCCCATACAAGAATAGATATGGTTTAGGGGTGGGGATGTTGACCCTTTACAAGTTTTCAAACAAGAGGGGGTGGGGTGAGCCCCTAGGGACATCACTTTTATTTCATTTCATTTGTTTTATTGTCCCCTACAAGAATATATATGGTTTAGGGGTGGGGATCTGGACCGTTTACAAGATAATAGCACATTCTCAACTTGAAAGTGGTGGGGATGACCCCCCCGGGGACCTCCCTTTAATTTCATTTGATTTGTTTTATCGTCCTATTGAAGAATATATATGGTTTAGGGGTGGGGATCTGGACCGTTTACAAGATAATAGCACATTTTCAAATTGAACGGGGTGGGGATGACCCCCAGGGACTTCCCTTTAATTTCATTTGATTTGTTTTATTGTCCCATTCAAGAATATATATGGTTTAGGGGTGAGGATCTGGACCGTTTACAAGATAAAAGCACATTCTCAAATTGAAGGGGGTGGGGATGACCCCCAGGGACTTCCCCTATATTTCATGTGATTTGTTTTATTGTCCTATAATCATTTCTGAAGACTGCATGTATCTATCACTTACAGTTTTCAAGTTATATTCATTTGAAAATTTTAGAAAATAAAATCCCATAGGGTTCTATAGTAAACCCCTTCCTCCTTTCTACCCCCCAAAATACCCTTTAATAGACCCCAATGCACAAACGAAAGATTGATGGCTCACCTGGACATATTAGTCTACCATATTATGAAATCATAAGTCCATCTGACAAGCGGTTTTGGAGAAACGCTGCGGACAAGTTCATTTTTTAAAGTGGCGGAAGAGGAAGAGGAAGAGGAAGAGGAAGAAGAATAATAAAAATAATAAGAACTGACCAAAAACAATAAGTCTCCAAACTTTGTTTGGGAGACTTAAATATGGAATTCTAAAATATAAATTTTAATACTGTATGGTTACAAAGCACTCTTATCAATTACAGTGACAAAAATGAAAAAGTCCTCACATGTAACTCTAAGAAAAAATAATTCAATTCTGTCCAAAATAGGCATTGGATATATTCAATCTGTTTAGAATCTTAAATATTGCTTGTTTGGGGTACTGATGACATATCTAGTTACTGCTGAAAGAATTTAATGGATATATGTCATTCAGTAGACCAGAAGCTTGAAAATATTAAAACTTGCCAATAAATATAGGACGGGCAAAACTCCAAATCAGTGTAAAATCAAAGAACAAAATTGGAATCAAATTGAAGGAAAACTGTTGGAGGCAAGCAGACAAGGATCTATCCAATTTAAAAATAGGGTATCAACACACACAAGTCATATAAAAGGGGAATTCAAACCCTTGAAACACCCCCAACCCTTGAAACACCCCCTGGATGTGGCACTGGTAGGGATGAAAAAAGCTCAGCAAAATTAACCAGATGCTCCGCAGGGCGTAGCTTTATACGACCGCAGAGGTTGAACTCTGAACGGTTGGGGCAAGTATGGACACAACATTCAAGCTGGATTCAGCTCTAAATTTGGATTGTGATTAAATAGTTGACACAGCATAGGTTTCTGACACAGAATGAATGTGTTCTAATGAACTTAAAATTTTTGTTTTCTCTTAGAGCAATTCACTATGCTGTTGAATATTAATCCTCTCAAAAAAATGTTTGAAGAAATTTTCTTTTTTATTTATGAAATTTCAAATGAGAAAAATTGAACCCAATTTTTTTAATCACATCCCCCTTTCCCTTATTCCAAAATTAAAATTTCTAATGGAGTTTGCAACAATAACTACTCATTTAAATACATCATAAAATATTAAGATGTAAAAAAACTGCTTGTTATCACTGAATGGTAAAGATTATTTTAATTTATCAGTTGGTAGTAAAAAGTGAATATACATTGTATATTGTATATAACAAAGATTTAAATTGATTCTGGACAAAGAAAGATAACTCCAATTAAAAAAAAATCTTGCTATTGCACAATATTGTGCAATTTGATATTTCTTGCTTACTATTCTGGACAAAGAAAGATAACTCTAATTAAAAAAAAATTTGCTATTTCACAATATTGTGCAATTAGATATTTCTTGCCATTGCGCAATACTGTGCAATTGAAAAGACTTGCTATTGCACAATACTTAATATAATAATTTTAGATCCTGATTTGGACCAACTTGAAAACTGGGCCCATAATAAAAAATCTAAGTACATTTTTAGATTCAGCATATCAAAGAACCTAACTGATTCATTTTTTGTCAAAATCAAACTAAGTTTATTTTTGGACCCTTTGGACCTTAATGTAGACCAATTTGAAAACGGGACCAAAAGTTAAGAATCTACATACACAGTTAGATTCGGCATATCAAAGAACCCCAATTATTTAATTTTGATGAAATCAAACAAAGTTTAATTTTGGACCCTTTGGGCCCCTTATTCTGTTGGGACCAAAACTCCCAAAATCAATACCAACCTTCCTTTTATGGTCATAAACCTTGTGTTTAAATATCATAGATTTCTATTTACTTATACTAACGTTATGGTGCGAAAACCAAGAAAAATGCTTATTTGGGTCCCTTTTTGGCCCCTAATTCCTAAACTGTTGGGACCTAAACTCCCAAAATCAATACCAACCTTCCTTTTGTAGTCATTAACATTGTGTTTAAATTTCATTGATTTCTATTTACTTAAACTAAAGTTATTGTGCGAAAACCAAGAATAATGCTTATTTGGGCCCTTTTTTGGCCCCTAATTCCTAAACTGTTCAAACCAAAACTCCCAAAATCAATCCCAACCGTTCTTTTGTGGTCATAAACCTTGTGTCAAAATTTCATAGATTTCTATTAACTTAAACTAAAGTTATAGTGCGAAAACCAAGAAAATGCTTATTTGGGCCCTTTTTGACCCCTAATTCCTAAAATGTTGGGACCAAAACTCCCAAAATCAATACCAACCTTCCTTTTGTGGTCATAAACCTTGTGTTAAAATTTCATAGATTTCCATTCACTTTTACTAAAGTTAGAGTGCGAAAACTAAAAGTATTCGGACGACGACGACGACGCCAACGTGATAGCAATATACGACGAAAAATTTTTCAAATTTTGCGGTCGTATAAAAACCTATAAATTTTTACAAAGCATGCTCTAGTTACTTACCATTTCTCCAGCCAGTAAGAAAAGGATCCTTGGTTCTGTCACACTGGTTATCTAGGAAGAATTCTGTTAAACCAAGTTTATCCAATAAAGTCTGGGTTACAGATGCTGATAATTGTTCTGATAATTCTTCTTTCTGTTCCTCCAGAAACTTTGTAAGTGAAAACTCTGTAAAGAAAATTAATGAGAATTTCTTAAGTTTTCTGACTAGCAGTATACTAGTAATGAGAGATTCTAACAATTTAACAAGGACTGTGAAAGTACATCAATATCTCATGTATATGAGTAATTCTTGGACAGTGGAAGTGTTCATAGTTAAGAAATATTACAGATGTTAATATATACTAATACAGAATAACAGATCATTAATTGGAATCAATTGAAAATATAATAAAATTTTAATTATTTTGTCAATTTAACTTTTTCACAACAATCCAGTTGTAACCAACTAAACTTAAATACTTGACTTTAATACTAATGTATGCCATATACAATGTTTGCATTTTTGTTTTATTGAAGTATTATAGGACTTACCAGGTATTTTAAATCCTGTTCCCCAATTACAGAAAACTTTTGGAAGTTTATAATGATCAAACACCTTCATACTTAAATAGCAGGTCTTCTTTGATTCAAAACAGATACTTATATTAAGGCTTATCTGGTATTCAGATGTTACTGTCAAATCATCTATAACATATCTGTAATAAACAAAAACAAACATGGGTACAGCTAATATTTTTTTCTGAAAATAAAATTAGTCTTTTAAAAATTTATATTTTCTGTGAAAACAGCCAAAGGGGTCTGAAAGAATAATTGCAAATGTGTGTTAGGGGTCATCCATAATTGTCAACCATTTTCCAAAGTGTACAAAACACACATGTTTTCAGACCCCCACCCTCCCTCAAAAAGTGTACATCAACCATTTTCAAAGTTCATGAGAGGAATCAATCATTCTTAATAAAAAGCAGATCCTGTCTATTATAGTTTGGTTTAATATAGAAATTTGCATTGAAAATAAACTGAAACATATCTTACAAAAAAATTGTACAGTAAAACTGTTGATTTTTTTAACCCCCTCCCCTCAAGTGTAAATTTTGTAAACTTTGGAAAATGGTTTATAATTATGGATGACCCCTTACCCTCTGTAATAATAGATTGAACTATTTTCAGTCTATTACAGGTGTATATATGCTATTTCAATTAAAACTTAAAATGCATTCAACAGTATCAAAAAATCAAAAGATCATAGTATTAACATTGAGTTACCATATATAAAACATTTTACAATTTTAGACAAATCAAGAAGGAATATTATAACTCTTTTACAGGTATTTGCAACAATAGTCAATTAAATTACACCTTCATATGATGGTAGTCAGTGCTATTAAAAAGTAATATCAAATTAACACCAGTATTGATTTTCCATTATTTTGAGACAATTCTAATTACATACTTCAAGGGGTGATTGAAATAATATCAATTATCATCCTTGACCAACATGAGATGTAACCAGGCCTACAATTTATATAATTTGTGATTTAAGGTGGCTCATGGGTCTAAATAAAAAAAATATTTTAATATAGGATTTCGTTATATTTTTCTACAAATGAACTTTATCTTATACATAATAGAAAAATAAAATAAAAAGATGGGGTCACTGTTTCTTTACGCTCACAATGTGCCTTCGAAAGAAGCATACAATTTTGTAAAGATACTTTTTTCTGTTGAACTATAATGGGAGAAAAAAAGGTAATTTCAAAATAAAAAAAGAACTAAATTACAGAAATCGCTCAAATTTTACAAAAGTTAAGTTTCAGTACAGCTTATTTGAAAATGAAAATAAAAAATATGGCTCATCGATGAGTTAACAAAGATATTTCAATTTTAATGCCAAAAACATAGCATTTTTGCATCAAAGGGAGATAATTTGGAGCTTTTTCAATGATATATACAATTTAAAAGTCATCTGGGGCCAACACAAATTGATATTTATGAATTATTTTTGTTCCATATGATAAAGTAACATCTATTAAAGGTAATAAATAAAATTTGTAATGAAAAAAAAATTTTTATACCCTCCAGCCTCCTTAAGTCAGATACAAATATTGGATCTAACAAAACCTATACTGCTGTGGGGCAGATAGTATTTCTAAAATATTTTGTGAAGAGCAAAATACGAAATTTGCATTGATTAACACTATACTTAACTGAAATTCCTATATCAAATTTGAAGTTCAGGGTACATAGAATGAAATGAGAATGTGGAAATGGAATTGTCATGAAAAAAAAATTGTTTAATGCAGAAATTAAGTTATATAGCTGTATAGAGACAGATCCCAGCACCTTAATTGCAAATATACAGCTATCTTTATTCTTATCAATAGTTGACTTAGAGCAATAAAAAACTGATCCAACAAGATGTCTATATATTACTTACTCAAGTCTGACAACATTCATCAAATATCTTTTCTCAAGTGTACCTGGATAAAAAAAAATAGAAAACAAAAATAAGATACAGACATTTAGAAAAGGTCTATATCACAAACATTTTTGCTAAAGTATATATTATAATAGGGTTCTTTAATGTTTCAGCAGTTACTTATTTCTTAACCTAATAAAATCTGATCACATTTCGTACGTGTGAATCTGTAGGCTTCTTATGGAAGAATTGTCTATCAATGATTGGTTTTCCAGATTTCAATATGTAATGCAAGTTCTGTCACAAGTTTACACTTCTATATTTGCTTTACTCATTTTTATGTGTGTATTTTATGCCATGCATACATTCAAACAATTATTTTGGTACAGTAAATTCAGAAATTATTGTGATGTTTTTATTGCAAAAAATGTGACAGGGTTATAAATGCATCAATTAAAACTCACACATTGAAATTTTTTTATATGAAATAAACATAATTTTTCTCAAAATTGCCAAAATTAAAATAATAATTGCATTTTAGTTGCTTTTGATGTCCTTGTTTACTTAAACTAACCAACAAATTTATAGAATTGAAACTTTTGGTGAAAGAGAAATATATTTAGATCATTTTGAGTCAAAATGTACTTGTGAGTTTGCATTAAAAGTTGAAGATTAATGTGCTACCCAGTATACTAATTTAAGATTTTCAGAAAACCAGGGGTTATTTTTGAAGTACCTCTTTTTCAAGGTCAGTTTTTTTCTTAGAAGGCTTTAAATGCATGTTGAAAATTGGCATGTAGAAAGCTGATACATTTACAATTCAGAATATACCTGGTTTCTATGAAGTTAAACTTAAGGTAAAATATTTAGAAAGCTGTGAAAATTGGAAAATTTGGTTGAACAGATAGAGATATTTAATTGGTGGTCTGAGTCCGTCTGACACCTATACCATAAAGCATTGCATTTTCCAAATAAGTATGGTACTTTATAAGTAAATAATATTATTCTTAATGAACTATATGCAACTTTTTTCTAAGATCTCACCGAACTTGTAGTCTAGAATGTTTATTTCCTGTTTTAACTTTTCAATACTAAATCTTATTTTCTGTTGACAAGCATCCATTTCAATATTGGTAAAGAACGATCTTTTCAGGAAATCCACGTTGACACAACAGCTGATATTAGTGCATGTGTCATGTAGATTACAAACTGTAGAACTTGGTAAAGCTGGCAGGGATAAATCCTGTCTACATTCTGAAAAACATAATTTTGATTGTCAAAAACTTCAACAAACTTCAGACAAGTTTCTTGTTTGAATGTATATTTTAAAAATTACTTTCAACTGCAACAGTACTAAAGTTCGATGCATGAATACAAAAAATTATAAGTGTTTAACTCCTGCAAAAAAATGCAGAAACAATTATGTTGATTTACCTTTTAAATCCAAAAGTCCAAAAAATATTTACTGCTTAATTGTGATTGATTTTTAATACTTAAATGTACATTATACATCTATATAAGGAAACAAAACCGTACCAGATTTCCAACCATTTAAGTTAGGTGTAAAGGTGGCTGATGTAAGGGAGCAAGGATCCTCTCTTAGGTAACCAGCTATTCCAAGATCTTCATATAACTTCTCCTTGAATGAATCTGTCAAGTTACTCACTAATTCTCCAGCCATGGCAGTGTACTTCTCCAAAGAAAAGTCTACAAAGGTTAAATATAGAATTAACAATGTTGTCAATTATTTAAATAAGCACAACACTTCAATGCAATTTTCTTTAAAACCTGTTTCACTGATTTTTGCTTTAAATCTTATCTTTTTTTCTTTCCATTTGTCACTAATATGTCTTTTACCAAGCATTTACCCAAGAATTTTCCTAATTGTATACATTTTTTTTTTAAACATAACTAATTGCATCTGGCATGTTATATTTCAATTCTTTTTGGGCAACACTTCATTTTGAGTCCTCTGCCCAGTCAGAGTTTCAACTATGACAATTTCTTTGGAGAATCAGAGGCAATGATTTGGATTTCAACAACTAATGCTCAAGTACCGAACATAAACTGCAGGATAAAAACAATAAATATGCTTTGTTAGAAATATAAAATGTATCTGAACTCTCTGCAAAACAGGAGAAAAGCTCAGCCAGTCTTACTTTTCTTCCTGTTTCTAGCTTGTACCAATAAATTTATATTTTCCAATAATGTACATATATTGAATATTTATCCTACATGGGTTCCTTTTTCATTTCTTTGTGTATACCTGTCTCTGAAAAATCTAGAGGCACTTTTTTCTACTGAAAAGTTTTAAATACAAATCTATACTATTAAACAAGAAGACCTCATTTTTGGTGTCGCTTCTCTTCTTTCCACAATAAATTAATCAACACGCCTCTGTGTCCTATAGGTACAGTGCATAGTCGCATTTGTCATCCATTCATATGATTATTCAGATTGAGTTATTTTAGGAGAAAAACGAGAAAAAAGGCATCCGGGTATTGTCCCGTCATTGTACGAAATTTTAAGTCAGATTAGACTTCCGGTTTGCGTTTTTCTGTATACTTTGAACATACATATACTACGAATAAAGTGTATTTTCAGAATTTTATCTGCTATCATTTTCAAGTTTACTATCCACGGCAGTCACAGAGTTAATTAAATAGAGAGGGTCTGTATACTATATCAATGATCACCATGGATCGATTAGTAAACTTAGAATTGAAAGTAAATACGCTTTATTTATATAGTAATGAATGTTCATAATATACAGATAAGCGCTAAAATTATTCATGTGAACTTTTGATACTTTTTCTCCAGTCATTAAATCTTTTACAAAATTCATTGATTACAAAAAAAAAGAAGATGTGGTATGATTGCCATGTTGAGACAACTCTCCACAAGAGACCAAAATGACACAGAAATTAACAATTATAGGTTACTGTACGGCCTTCAACAAAGAGCAAAGCCCGTACCGCATACTCAGCTTCAAAAGGCCCCGAAATGACAATGTAAAACAATGCAAACGAGAAAACTAGTGGCCTTATTTATGTACAAAAAATGAACGAAAAACAAATATGTAACACATAAACAAACGACAACCACTGAATTACAGGCTCCTTATTTAAATAAATGTTGATAACATACTAAATGTATGTTCATATTGAAATTGATAGAAAACCAAAAATTGGGAACTTTGGAAATAAAGGTGGAGGGTAAAAAAAACATTTTCCTGTCCCCAATAACCTATGACTTATGATACTTTTGCTGAAATTCTCCAGTCATTCTAATAACAAAGTTGTTCCAACAACACTTTACATACTGATACTTTAAACTACGCTCTGAATGCCCGGGATTTCGCGGGTGTGTTCTAGTGCTTATAAAGAAAAGCTGATATATGTCAATGAGGCAGCAAAGAGAAATAACCAAAATATACCTAGAAGTCAGCATACAGTCCTTAATAAGACACTGGTAATTACATAAAAACATGTGCCCCTCTTCTATTATAGACAAGGCAAATAGATCTCATGTAGATTATAGATCATATGTACACTTCTTACCTGGTATAGAAAAACCTGCTTCCCAGTCACACATAATCTTTGGAATTATGGTATCTTTAAACAACACTGCATGGTATAAACAAGGTCCAACAGATTCAATACAAACGCTGAGGTTCACATTGACCTTATACTTTCTCTGGGACTGTAAATCTTCTATATTGTAACTGAGAAAAAAAGATTGTTTTATCAAACAAGAGTGCTCACGTCGAAATGTCTCACCTTCTTTACTTATCATTGATATTGTGTTGATAGTCCTAAATATAAAGCTTTATTACAACTGTCACATAAACTTAACATTAACCAAGAAAAGTAAACATTGACAGATGAACCATGAAAATGAGGTCGAGGTCAAATGAAACATGCTAGGCAGGCATATTCAGCTAACAATTCTTCCATACAACAAATATAGTTGACCTATTGCTTATGGTTTAAAAAACACAAAAACTTAACACTGAGCAATGAGCAATGAACCGTGAAAATAAGGTCAAGGTTTTACCAAATATTAAACCTTCACAACTGACATATAGATCATAGAATATTTCCATGCACCAAATATAGTTTTACTACATATATATTGCATATACTATTAGAAAAAAAAAACAACTCAAAAACTTAACATTGACCACTGAACCATGAAAATGAGGTTAAGGTCAAATCAAACATGAGCGACTGACATAAACATCATAGAATATTTCCATACACCAAATATAGTTGACCTATTGCATATAGTATTAGAAAAAAAGACCAAAACTAAAAAAAACCTAACTTTGACCACTGAACCATGAAAATGAAGTCAAGGTCAGATGACGCCTGTCAGTTAGACATGAGCACCTTACAATCACTCTATACACCAAATATAGTAGACCTATTGCATACAGTATAAGAATAAAAACACACCAAAACACAAAAACTTTACTATAACCACTGAACCATGAAAATGAGGTCAAGGTCAGACGACACCTGCCAGTCGGACATGTACACCTTACAGTCCTTTCATACACCGAATATACTAGACCTATTGCTTATAGTATTTGAGATATGGACTTGACCACCAAAACTCAACCTTGTTCACTGACCCATGAAATGAGGTTGAGGTCAAGTGAAAACTGTCTGAAGGGTATGAGGACCTTGCAAGGTACACACATACCACATATAGTTATCCTATTACTAATAATAAGAGAGATCTTAACACAATTTTTTTTTTTTTTTCAAGTAGTCACTGAACCATGCAAATGAGGTCAAGGACATTGGACATGTGACTGACAGAAACTTCGTAACATGAGGCATTCATATACAAAGTATGAAGCATTCAGGTCTTCCACCTTCTAAAATATCAAGCTTTTAAAAAGTGAGCTAACGCCGCCGCCGCTGCTGCCGGATCACTATCCCTATGTCAGGCTTCCTACGACAAAAGTCGCAGGCTCAACAAAAATCTCTATAACTTTTTAACATACACAAACATGTATAAGAAACAATGTCAATATAACTTCGTTTAATTAATGAACCTGACTATAAAACCAATCTATTCACCATAAATTTCCAAGTCATTTATGTATGATTAAAAAGTTTTGATGTTTGCTTGAATTCACGACGCATGTTTGGTAATAAAACAGCACACTAAATATAAATGGTGAAACTCGTTACTGAATTGTATTTATCAGACAGACATTAACAAAAACATTTCAGTTAAAAAAAAGCTATGTCTGAACATAGCAATAAATATCATACATTATATGGTTCGCTATTGATCCCCTATGGATACATAGACGGTTAGTAAAATCCATAGGGGGTGAGGCCAGAGGCAGAATCCCCTTTAGATTTTATTCACCCTCTATGGTTTGTAGGGGGTTAAAAGTTAACCACATATTGTATAATATTCATTGCCATGTTCAGACATGTTCATATAACATATTTATCACACACTGGATAAATGCTGGGGTTTGTTGAAAAATAAACAATGAAACACAACAACATTAATAGATGACCTCACCATTAACAATAGAAGTGACGTCATGAACCCCCTATGAAATTTACTTGCCCCCTAATGATCCATAGGGGGTCACCATGCGACGCTTTAAACCAATCAAAATTTGATAATTTACCTGCAGTGCCATAATGTTCACTATTGTCATCAATTTATTATGATAATATTACCTTCTTTCATCATAACAAATTTTGAAGAGAAATTTTCTGTCATTTATTTAACTCACCCTACTCTAACAAATCCTTTTAGATTAAAGTTCTTTGTAGTACCTGTCAAATGAAAATAGAATATTCATCGTTTTAAAATTGATCCTGTATATTTTTTATTATGTAAACCATAGACTTAAAAAAAAAAAAAATACTCCTTAAGAAATATTTTTAAATTGCTTTCCATCATTGTCAATTTTATATGCAATAAATAATAAACTGTTTGAATCTGGAATAATTTTAAATACTGGAAAATTGATGAGAAATGTATGTTGAAAACTATCCCAATGGAGAGTTCACTGATATTTCAGTATGAACTAACCAAACCCTCCTTAATTAAGGAGATTAAGATTATGCTTACCAAATTCATAGTTTATAAGACTAACAGGATCTATTTTTAGCTTCTCTATTCCAACAGTAAACATATTGTCACATGTGTTTATGTCAATGTAGGCATGGAATGATCTGTGAAGAAAGTCCACCTCTATACAACAATCAATAGCAGTACAATGGTCTGGTATTCTACAGGTCGCTGGTATAGACAGTGGTTTTAATGGTACACCCAGTGGACAATCTACAATATACAACAATATATTTATTATCTACAAGTCACTGGTATAGACAGTGGTTTTAATGGTACACCGAGTGGACAATCTACAATATTACAATATACAACAATATATTTATTATCTACAGGTCGCTGGTATAGACAGTGGTTTTAATGGTACACCGAGTGGACAATCTACAATATACAACAATGTAATTGTTACCAGCAAACATGGAAATCAAAACTTTGCCCTATTTATAAATGCAACATGCTAGTAAGAGAAGCAGAAAATATCTGTTTGTTATGTGTTCAGTTGAATCAAGGAAGGATAAATCATTAGACATTTGAGTCAAGTAAATAACAATAACCTACCTTTCTTCCAGCCATTAACAGCTGGACTATATATAGAACTAGACCTCTCACATGGATTCTCCTCCAGTAAATGTCCTATACCCATTTCCTCTAATAATTTCTGCCCTATTAGTTTTGTCATGTCGTCTTTTGATGGGAGAGATACTGTCTGCAGGAATGACTGTAGAGAAAAATCTGAAAGATGACAGAAAATGAAAGTTTTATTTCATGGCAGATTTGTATGGTCCAAGACTGCATAATTCAAGTTTTATATACTGTGGATTCATTTTTATTCATAGGATTCCAAGTTTTGTAGGTTTTCAAGAGAACAGGTAAATAACGAGTTCAATGTTCAGTGAATTACAAATGCTCTTTAAGCTTTGTGTGCAGTGATTAGCAAAAGCATGAAATCAAATATCCATAAATTCAAGTTTTCTTTAATCCATGAAAATGAATGAATCCACAGTAACAAATCATTTAGAATCCAATGTAACCACTACATCTATCTTTTAATGACAAATTGTTGTAATAATGTCAATCAAACTTATTTTTTGGACACTAAAAACAAACTTGATGTTATATTTATAAGATGACTTGACAATAGCTGATAATGTTTATTTTTCTAAGACTTCTTACCACTCACTAACTAGATGTGTCACGATGAGATTAAAACATTTGATTGAAAACAGTCAACTATGAACTTAATAACTCTGTGAAAATTAAGTTATCTGGATTGAGTTTACAGGCCAAAAAAGCAAGCTACAACCACGATAATTGTTACCTGGTATATAGAATCCAGTATTCCAATCACATGGTATTTTTAGAATCATTGTGTTGTGTAATAGTTGAGAATGGTACAGAATTGTATCATCGTCCAGCTTGACCGTCAAGTTCAGGTTTACTCTGACTTCATCCTCAGTATTATCTAATGTGTAGCTGATAAAGAAGAAACAAGATACTCAAAAACTCTAGCATTTTTTTTTAACATAAACCACTGCATATGGACATATTCTACAATTGCTGATAATGATGCATCCAAATTGTCTTTGTTTATAAGATATTCAAAGTTCATGCAAAATTCACAGACAACATCAAATTTCATTGATTGAATTTGAAAGCAGTTTGAAGGTACACATACATTTCATTTAAGTAAGCAGAAAAAAATCATTCCCCAATATAAAGCTAGAGGCAGATGATGACTTCGATATTGTTTTTATGATCAATAAGGTGAAACCAAAGGCAGATTTTTTTCTATGAATATATATTTTGACTGAAAATCAAAATTGATATTGCCATTATTGGACTAAAATTTCAGGGCAAAATAAATGTGAAATAGGTTATAACTTAAATTGAAATGAATTGGTGACACATAACTAAAAGTAAAACTGACCAATGAAAAACAAGAATGTGTCCCTAGTATACAGATGCCCCATCCGCACTATCAATTTCTATGTTCAATGGACTGTGAAAATGGGAGAAAATCTATAAGTTGGCATTGAAATAAGAAAGATCATATCATAAGGAACATGTGTTCTAAGTTTCAAGTTGATTGGACTTCAACTTCATCAAAAACTAACTCAATCAAAAACTTTAACCAAAATCTTTAACCTGAAGTGGGACGGACGAAAGGCGCACAGACAAACAAACAGACGCCCAGACCAGAAAACATAATGCCCATAAATGGGGCATAAAAATAACTGATGAATGGTAAAAGGACTGTTCAAAGAGGTATATTTATACATATTATTAACAATTAAAAAGCTCTGGTACTTATAATGTAAATAATGAAAAAATATCTAATTTTGCCTCCTGTTATAACTTACTCTAATGTAACAAAACTCAGAAGCTTCAGCTGTCCATCAACATCTGAAAAGACAATAGAAATTTGAATGCTTGGAATATAAACCATTCATTAAAATGATTTCTGAGACCAAATTCCATTAATATCAATGGGTAAATAATATTTATTGTAATTTGTCAAAAATAATTGAAGAAAAAATGCATAAGAAAATTGAGTACATTGGTCAAAAGATGATAAACATGAGGCCCACTTTCATAATTGTCATAGGCCAGAGTGACCTGTAGATGTCATCAGCTAATCATGAAAACAATATTGGTCACTCCCCTTCTTCTCCCAACTTAAAGACACAACAAAGATTTATATAATAATAGGTACCCAGTTTGCTGTCAATGACTAATTCTTTCTTTAGTTTCTCTACAGCATAAGAAATCTTTCTGGAACAGATATCTAAATCCATGGACAAATGAACATTCCTTTTCAGGAATTTGACGTAGACACAGCATTGAACAGAAGAACAGTTTGGATACATAACACAGTTAAAGTCAGTTGGTAGGTCTGGTAGTGTCATGTTAGGATTGCCACACTCTGAAATAAAAAAATATATAACATCCATGATGAGGTCTATTTTATTTTTTAAATTTCTAGACATTCATATAATATGTTTGTAAAGAAAGGAATTTCCAGAGAATTTCATAGTGTGAAAAGTGAGCTTTTTTGATTGAGTTAAGTCTGCCAATTGATATTTTATCGTATGTTTTTCTTTGTTGTGATGTTATGCCATTGTTTCAGAAAAAGGGAGAAGGTTTGGATCCATTAAAACGTTTAATCCCGCTGCAAATGTTTGCACCTGTCCTAAGTCAGGAATCTGATGTACAGTAGTTGTCGTTTGTTTATGTAATATATACGTGTTTCTCGTTTCTCGTTTTGTTTATATAGATTAGACCGTTGGTTTTCCCGTTTGAATGGTTTTACACTAGTAATTTTGGGGCCCTTTATAGCTTGTTGATCGGTGTGAGCCAAGGCTCCGTGTTGAAGGCCGTACTTTAACCTATAATGGTTTACTTTTTAAATTGTTATTTGTATGGAGAGTTGTCTCATTGGCACTCACACCACATCTTCCTATATCTTTTTACTCGCCAAGAAGCCACAAGGTTTATTCAGGCTTCATAAATTTGAGGAATATTAAATCTCATATTAATCGAACTTTAACTTAAAACTGCAGCTTCAGTAGAAGCCATTATACGGTGACTTATAGTTGTTAGTTTCATTTGGTCTCTTGTGGAGAGTTGTCTCATTGGCAATTATACCACATCTGCTTTCTAATAATCATACCTACTCTATTTTCCATATAGATTAGAAAATGTTATCATTACCCACAAACTGAAATGCTTAGTGCCTATTGACACAGTTGTGGATTAAGATATATTTATACATCTTTATTTTGAGTGTTATTATGAGAACATACGATTGTTCCATCCACTACTGTCCGTATCATAGATTTGTCTGTCACATTGTGGATCCAGTAGGTATTCTGTGATTCCCATCTTTTCCATCACCTGTGATAGGAGCACCTCTGGTAAGTTGTCAGCTATTGTCACTCCACTGTCTTGTAATAACTTAGATGGGGAAAACTCTGAAATATATTAACATGAATTTTTTTTTTTTTTTTTTTATTTCACTATAAATGATCACTTAAACATCAGCTAAAGGTAGTGTTGTTCCGATGATCGGAATAAGTCGGAAATCAGTTGGTTGGGCCTCACGATGTCGATAATCGATTGGGATTTTGTTCAATCGATTGTCGCTATAGTTTCCGGACTTTTTGCGTATCAACTTCCGGTCCGTTTGCGGTTAGAATTTTATTTGCTCAGTCAAACAAATTGCAACAAAAAATATCAGTGGATGACAATAACAATGTCAAACATCCTATAATTAAAGACAAAACCATTTTTTCCCCTTTAAAACGTGACAAAAGTATTGACTATATATATACAGATTGATCTTTAAAATAAATAACTTTGTATGAAATACTCTCTCAATACCGGATACTTGTTACTTGAGAGCGTACATGAAATCCTTCAGATTTTAGACAAAATAATTTCTTTACTTCATTAGAGCGTGTCGCAAATTGCCTTTTATTAATGTTTTATCCATTAGTAGCGTCAAAAGCGTCATATTCCTTCCCAAATTGCTTGTCAAACATCGTTTATGTTTGTAAATTTTCTGAAATTTGTCCGCCATTGAAATACATTAGAATCACGGATCGGATACGGTTCAACTATGTAATAATTCCGCATTTTTGCAATTATAAGTTCAGACGCTCGCTTGACACAATTGACAGAAAAATGATGATCATAAAGTGAAAAAAAAGCATTCTACACGAATTAACAGACATTGGCTGGATCCTCTTTGTTTACTGTATATATTTCAATGCAAATGCATTGTTTTATTTTTTTCTGTTAATCTTAAATTTCTTAAAGTAAAATACTTTATATATATCTTTTCTTACTGTGAAACATTCAAATGTTTATACTGCTAAGTTATTGCAATTATAATGTGAGTTACACCATTGAAATTTAGAAAAGTTAGTGTCACTCTTGGTAATTAATGTTGTAATTATGAGATAAAATATGTTCAATCTGAATCTGGATTCTAATTAATTCATTTTTATAATTGCTAAATAAAATATGAAAAGGAAACAGAAGATCAAATATTAACATATATAACTCTGCAATGAAATGGAATATACACATTAGACATGACCAATGAGACTAAAATGCATGATTTCATTTAAAAAAAGGGCAAAGTATTCTGATGCGATTATAACCGATAGTCGGTTGGTTGCTGTCAAACGATTGTAATAGATAATCGGTTGGTAATTTCAACCGATTATCCAACACTAGCTAAAGGTAATTCAATACTGAAAAGATCTGTCATTGATTTTTTTTGAAACTTAAACACAAAGTATATTTTGATATGCACTATAGGAATATGCAAAGACACATATACCTCCATGAATTTCTGTTAGAGATATTTCAGTTCACAATTTACAATTTTAATGTAAAAATTTTAAATTTACTTTTTGAAAACGAAAGGAGAATTTTTCACTCAAAGTGTTCTGTGATAAAAAAAAAAAAAAAAAGGCTATTAAGTGGAGGCTGAATGCAACAACATTTTTGAAAATCATACAATTATATTTCATAAAAAGCCCAAGACAGTTGCTTGCCAATACTCAAAATACTTGTTGTTATCTCAACGAGCCGGTACAGCTAAAGTGAGAAAAGCAATCAGGTTGAGATGACGAATGATAATCTATTCATCGCTATTTTTATCTATGAGGACATTGTTAATTTCATTGACAAAGGCATGCACCCCTTAGTTTTGAGGGAAATTTTTTCATGTGCTTAGAAAGGAAATTATCAGTCAGTAAGATCAAAGGAAAATTTCCTAAAACAGCCATAAAAATGCATATAGTAAAAAAATCTACTGTTGAAAATCTAGTTGTTTGAATGATGGTGCTAAAGAAGTGTATTTTTAAGTAACATCATCGTCCAGTAAATCCTGTCATACAACAAAAAAGGAGCAAGTTTCATATACGAAATAATTGACGACAGGAAAGTAAACCGTCTTCACTTGCCTCAAATTGTATGCCCCTGCATTAGGTTTTGATTGTTTAAATATATTTATCTTCGTTTTCCTTTGCAAATACTTTCAAGTCCCTCCAACCAATTTGCTCTATAAGATATCTCCTATTAATACAAATGTTTTCTTTGGATGCAAGACAAATAACCCCAAAGGCTTTTAACAAACTATTTACCTGAAAAGTCCATATTCCAGTTACAACCCAACTTCGGTAGGTATGAGTTCCTCAGAATTTCCAATGACATGATACATGGTCCTGAAGGTTCTAAACAAACTTTTATACTCATGTTCACTACATATTGCTTCTCTAAGTCACTAATTGAGTACCTAAAAATACCAGGAGAAAAATAAATTCTAATACAATTATCTCCCCTTGAAAAATCAGTGTTAATTACATACATACGAGCACATATATTGTAACAATGGTGATTCGATTTTGATTTTTTGTGTTTTAGCGCCACTTTTAAGCACCACTTTTGGACTATTTGTGGTGGCCACTTTTTATTGGTGGAGGATGCCGGAGTGCCTGGAAAAAAACCACTGACCTTCGATAGGAAAACTGACAATTCTAGTAAATTAAGATTAAAGTTGAGTCCACCTACAAGAGCTAGCTTTGAACTCACTACCTCAGTGTTGACTGGCTAGGGATAACAGTAGTAAAAACTTTGACCACTCCCCCAGGGAGGTCCCCAGCAATTGTAACAATTAAGGTAATATTGTCTTTATTGTATGGATAAATTAGGTGGGAAATCAGAAAACCTTAAATTTGTCTTAAAATTAACCAGCTAAATTTAAAACTTTGGTCATTAGAATTCAAAAGATGAAATGTTTTCATAAAAATGTTTCAAGTTAATTGTATAATATACAGTGTAATGCAATCAGTATTCTTAACCTGCATTACAAACTATGCATTAAAAGACTCAGAATTGTCAAAGGTATATTGGGTATTTTTTTAAAGGCCTATAACAATTTTACTACTAAGAGAGAACAAGGACTTATGTGAAAATGGTTTTCTTACATTTTAAAGCTACTTACTTTAATGTAATGAGTTTACTAAGCTGAACTGTCTGTTCTTTATCTATAAATACAAATAAATGTTGGTATGTAAAATAAACAGAATGTCGGAAAGTAGGTTAAAATAAAAAATCTTAATATGATACAAGTTTTCCCTTTCTTTGAAAAAGTACAAATTTCAGCAATTAAGAGAATTAAATAAAAGTAACTTACATGCAATTGTAAGTACAGCATCACCTTAAAAACATTAATAATACATACCAAACTCAAAATCAAAGTATGCCTTATGTACAGCTAAATTCTCTATACCAATATCCATCCTGTGGTTACAACCATCCAGTAAAACATATACATGGAATGTCTGTCTGATCTGTGGTATCTCTACACAACAATCTATACCTGTACAATAGTCTGTGAGGTAACAATTCATATTATCACCCAGGTCAAGTAAAGGTATGTTGCCTGGGCAAGCTGAAAGTAAAACATAAACATGGAATGTCTGACTGATCTGTGGTATCTCTACACAACAATCTATACCTGTACAGCAGCCTGTCAGGTAAATATTCATATTATCACCCAGGTCAGGTAAAGGTATGTTGCCTGGGCAAGCTGAAAGTAATTTCAAAAGATAAAGTACATACAGTATAAAGATATCAGACCATTTTATTGTAGATGTAAATTCTCATTTTAGATTATCTGGTTTTCAATTTATATCTTGTTTTCAAGTTTTATTTTAAACTAGTGAAACAGTTTATTTGTAAGAGTACAAACCATTTTTCCATCCACTGTGACTAGGGGTATACAACAATGAAGATCTATTACATGATGGGTTCTGTAAGTATTCTGATATACCAAGTTTTTCCAGTAATAAATCTTTGGCAAATGATGGAAGCTGCTCTGATATGTCCAGCTTCAAGTTTTCTGCCAATTCTTTCAGTGAAATATCTAAAAGGCAAGTACAAGTATATGTACAAGTGTGGAAATGTTAGAAATAATAAGAAAAGATAACGTGAAAATTAATTGATAAATATTAAAGAAGCATTTAATATCTACGGTTGAAGTACATTTTGTAAATAACAATAACAATAACAATAACAATATACTTTATTTGGAAACACTCAGACACATGTTTACATGTGCAACAAGAGGCAAAATACATAGTCATTATTATGGTTACTACAAAACAATATATAGGGGGAGGGTTGAGATCTCACAAACATGTTTAACCCCGCCGCATTTTTGCGCCTGTCCCAAGTCAGGAGCCTCTGGACTTTGTTAGTCTTGTATTATTTTAATTTTAGTTTCTTGTGTACAATTTGAAAATTAGTATGGTGTTCATTATCACTGAACTAGTATATATTTGTTTAGGGGCCAGTTGAAGGACGTCTCCGGGTGTGGGAATTTCTCGCTACATTGAAGACCTGTTGGTGACCTTCTGCTGTTGTTTTTTTCTATGGTCGGGTTGTTGTCTCTTTGGCACATTCCCCATTTCCATTCTCAATTTTATGCTAACGTAAATGTAAATAAAATACAAATGACGGAAAACCTTTTTTTCAATTCACAAATGATTTTTTATCAATATTTGATTTCTCATTGGAACAACTAGAACTTCTCTGAAACACCACTAATATCAAAATGACCTAATAAGAGGGCAGACACACAAAGTATTGATAAAAATAATATGGTTTTATTTTTATAGCATTGAATGACAATGCGTATAAAGGAGGGGCGAAAGATACCAGTGGGTCAGTCAAACTCATAGATCTAAAACAAACTGACAACGCCAAGGATATCAAAGAAAAAGACAAACAAAAGTACACAAGATATAACACAGAAAATTGAAAACTAAGCAACACAACCCCCATAAAAATGGGGGTGATCTCAGGTGCTCAGGAAGGGTAGGCAGATCCTGCTCCACACATGCCACCCGTTGTGTTGCTCATGTTATTACAAACCCAGTAAATAGTTTAATTCAGTTGGTCACATTCATAATCAAAGAGCTGAAAGCTCTGAAGAAAAATGACGCCACTGTCTCTAATATTGGGATATTTTTTATGCAAGTCTTGATTTTCACATACCGTAATTAGTTTAACAATGCAACATGTCTCGTAAGCATATAATTGATATTCGTATATGTGTGTGTGTGTGAAGTGAAGATGACAACTGGCTGTTTTTTTTTAAGACAAATGAATAGGTCAAGACTACCTGAATTGTACAAATTAATAAATACCATAGGAAGGCTTGTATATTTCTCACTCGTACATAGTCCAAACCCCCTTCTCCCACAAAATTTTAGGTAAATAATCTTTTTGTTACTGTTATCAAAGGTCTAATGAAACTCAGGTAATTTCTAAGAATTCTAGTCAAACCGGCACCTGGTTAAATTGGCACCTGGACAAATCGGCCCCCGGTATAGTCAATTCGTCACCCATGTTAAATATATATTTTTAACAGTATTTTAAGCAATTAGAGTAAAAATAAGAAAGGGATTGCCAGAATTTTTTTCAGTATTTAAGCAAAAAGAGTTAAATACCTAAGGAAGGGATTGTCCAAAAATATTACCTTTCACATTTTTGGGGGTTCATGTACATTTTGTATATATTTATTTTTCTCAACTAAATGTGTACTTTTAATCATATATATGAGGTATTGGATATTTTTTATGCATTTTTTTAAAGTCATAAGAAACGAGTGAACAGTGAAAACTAAGGTTCTTCCAATTCTTGAACCAATGCATACAAACATCATAAACTTATTCTTCTGTACACGCATTTATCATTTTTTTCGTGTAAATTTCGTATAATCGTAATTTCCTTTTTTTCAATCGGTCAGTGTTGTGAAAATATGCCAGGTATTTAAAGTTCGTGTTTTAAGGCCGAAGTTTAACGATTGTCACCTGTTTGTCAACAATCGACAAAACATCAACAAAAAAGCATGGAAATTAAGCACGTGTTTAACATCTAAATTCAGATAATAGTTTATTTTAAGGACATCCATGTGTATTGTGATCACCGAATTTTTACGAGATGGGCCACACTGAGGTCACTTTGCATACAGAAAATATGTCGGGGGAATTGCTTACCGGAAAGAAGCAATTAAAATAAAATAAACTTCTTCTAAATATGAATAAATTAAAGAATTTTCTTCAGAAAAAAGTATATGTACATAAGTTTTATAATGAAAAATATCCATTGAGTTTTAAAAAAACATGCATTATTTTTTTTTCATTTGAGGTTTCTTATGGCTTTAACCAGTTGAGCATTTTACAGGATTGTTGGTTTAATGCTGTTTAAACTTTCCTGAGAAAAACACCTTAAATTTGCTAATTATTTGGCATGAAAGTTTGATTTATTGAAAGGGACTTATAGTTTTCCATTTTATTTTTCTAATTGTCTCATTGTTAAAACAACAGCTTGGGTAAGGTCTTCGTTGTTTACCTTTGTACACAACAACATATTAACTATGTACTTGGTAAAAGTTATTAATTAATTGAATTAAAAATATTATAACAACTATTATTGGACGCCGATTTGACTAGATGTCGATTTATCCAGGTGCGGATTTGACTTGTACAGTTCAAATCCTCTGCGATCGTTAGCGGTATTTTCTTGAGAAAACCTGTTTTCCATCATCAAACACAAGTAGAAACTGCTTAAAAATGATTCTAGAAAGCTTCATGATTGTTAAAATAAGTTTAATTCACTTAAAAAACAATTTTGAAACTTGCGATGTTTAAACAGGAAGTTTAAAAAGCATGTGTAAAAGAAGAAATTAACCGGTGAGAGTCGAAATCCGTACATGACAGGTATCACTATAATACGACTTTGAAAGTAAAACAGTTCCATCCTTCTGTTAAACAGTCTTTAATATACCTATCACATTAATGTTTGAAGGGTCTAACGCTTATACAAACCATAAAAGTCGGTATGAAACACCAAAACGGAATGAACAATAACCGATTACGTTTTGTAGTTTACAAATTCTAAGCTGGTTACAGTTGGTTTTTTACTATGTTTGGACTGTTTCAATCTAGCAGATACAAGTTTTTTTTAATGCATTGAAAAGAAACGAGAAATTTGTAATGAAAGGTTAAGTTTTTATATTTATCAGTTTTAATTTGATATTAAATAAAAATAACTTATTAATATGGATGAGTTAAAATTATTAGTTTGAAAAATGATGAGAGCGCCCTCTACAAAATAAATAACAAAGATGGCGGAACGTAAACAAACCACCTCACCGCGAAATTGAACTTGTTCCCTTATTTTTTGCTTATTGTACTCTATAGTCCGCACCCCCTCTGAAAGGTTCAATTTTGGAGAATAAAACCGCGGACTATACAAGCCTTTCTATTGACAGGTCAACATTTTTGTTGTAAATATAATAAAGTATGTAAACTGGTTCCCGTCCGACTACAACACTTTGTTCGAGTGTAGCGGAATACAAGCAGATACCAGTTAGTTTGTAAAATAGTAAATATGAAACCAAGTCCGGTAGGCGGAGGCAATAATCGACTTCCTGTTGGTCTGGTCAATGGTATTGGAACAATGCCGCTGACGCGTCATTTTCCAAAAAGGGAAGGGATTGTAGTTACAACATAAGGAACTTATCCAATATCATCTGTGAAATGGTTATTCCATAAAATAGAAACAAGATAATAGTTCATACCTCCAAATGTCAAAGTAGAGCTGAGATCACACACAGGCTTTGGTAACCTGGCATTCCTTAAAATATTAGATGTAAACACACAGGGACCTTTAGCTTCAAAACAAACACTTAAGTCCATGTTAATAAGGAACTGCTTTTCCATGGACAAGTCTTGAATCACAAATCTGTAAAAGAAAGGACCATCTTAAAAAAGATGCTAAAATGAACACAATATTTCCTTATTGGAAATTAATGTCAGATAATTTTTACAGTTATTAATGTTAAATAAAAATTCTGTAAGTTTTCTTGTTATTTTTCTGAAGACTTGTATTTGCATTCTTGGGTGCTATCCCTTACCTTAGATCTGACTACTTCCAATGTATCATACTTCATACTTGCGGATATAGAAATAAACTATTTAAGACTATTCCAGAAATAAATGTATGAGGTGGTCTTAAGTCACTTTCAATTACAAATGTAACCTCATCATGCATAATATTTTAATTAATTATTTTGTACAATTGTTAACTGTCTAAAATAACCCCAAACCCATCAAATTTGAATAAAAGACCCATTCTGACCCCCCCCTCATTTTTTTCAATTTATTCTTGAAAAGCCCCTAGATAAATGGAGGAAACAAGTCAAATTACATGGAGAAGGAAAACAAGTTATTTTAGGCTTCATGTATAATAATAACGTATTGCAGTAGAAAGAGCTATTTTAATAAAACAACACCAATTTATATAAAATTATTATATTTTTCTCTTTATATATATAACAACTTACTCAATTCTGATAACATTCTTCAATGTAAACATTTCTTTCTGACCAAACTTGTAATTGATGAGAGATTTGTTGAAGGTCAGTTTTTCTATTCCCCCAGACAGGTGATAATTACAGGTATCTAGATTGAGGAAGAGATTGAGTGATCTGCTGATCTCATTTACATCTACACAACAGTCCATACCTGTACAGGTATCATATACATGGCAGCTCACTGAGCTAGGTAAAGATGGCAACGAAAAAGGTAACTGCTTCTGACATCCTGTATGAAATAAAACATTTTAAACATTTTTTTTGCTATTAGATCTAGTCAATTTTTTAACTAATGTAGCTGTTTCTTCTAAGGCCAGTTGTAATGCTTTTACGAATATTTCTGTGCTTGACATAATACACAATAAATAAAGGCAACAGTAGTATACCGCTGTTCAAAACTCATAAATCCATGGACAAAAAACAAAATCGGGGTAACAAACCAAAACCGAGCGAAACGCATTAAATATAAGAGGAGAACAACGACACAACATCGAAACGCAACACACACAGAAACAGACCAATCATCAGACAAAACACCACGAGAATAACAAATGTAACATGAAACATGAAAACCAAATACATGAATTTGGGATAGACAAGTACCGTGCCACGTCTTATCTCAATATCTCAAAAATAAGAGAAAACACAAACGACTCAACGTTAAAATGCAACACAAAGAGAAACGAACAATATATAACAATGACCATCTTCCTGACTTGGTACAGGACAACAATGGTGTTCAGCAGATTCCATGTGTGTTTTCGGAGCTTATTCAATAATGGGATAAAACCTAACCAGGTTTAGACCTGTTTGAGCTTCAAATTTTACTACTTTTATGTTACATCATTCAGCAAGTAGGATGACCTCATACAATAAGTTCAGATATCTAACATTGAACACATTCAGGAATTGATTAGTTAACGAACAGGCTCATTCTCAAAATGGTACTAAATTTTTTCGACTGTTTCAAAAATGAATTGCAGAATATGTTTAGATGTATAGCAATAAAAGTAACTGTGCCATATTTATGATTTCCTATCATTTCATGAGATCTCCCTTCATGTTAATTAAATCTTTAATAAGCAAAAGGGATATTGATAAAAGTTCTGGATACTTAAACTGCTTTAAGATTACCGTTGTTCCAACCAGTAGATAGGACTGGACTATAAGGTGCTGTTCTTCTGTCACAAGGTACATCCTTTAGATCTAGTGAGATCCCTAACATATCCAGTAACTTGTATAAAACAAGTCCTTTAGCTAACCCTACAGCATTATTATCTACTAGGAACTGTTTCAAGGAAAAGTCTGAAAGAAAATTGCCTTTTAAAAAAAATCTTTACCTAAATATCAATTAAAACAATGATTCTCAACAAAATGGTTATAAACATATAGATTTCACCCCTACAACAAGTGTATTGCATTATTTCTCCACTCGACAGTTAAATTTTAAAATTTAAAGTGTGATGCTTGCAGAGCTTTTTGAATAATAAAAAAATTAACTGTAGAGAGTGGAGAAATATCAGATTACACGAGTCATAGTGGTGAAATCAGTTTCTTTAATTATTTTATCCTTCATTTTTAAAGATTTGTAGAAAGTTGTGTTCTGTATAGAAGAAGAAGAAGAAGAAGAAGAAGAAGAAGAAGAAGAAGAAGACTCACAAGGCTCATAATATAGTATCATTATAATATACTTTTTACAAATATAATAAATACAGTATACATAGTTACAAACACAAATAAGAAACAACAGTTTTCATATATTTGTTTATATATAGGAGTATATATAAAAACTTGTATATGTGATGTCATCAGACATGGTTGTCTTTTTTTCATGACATCACAATACGAAATTCAGAAGAAACTAAGAAAGTTTGACATCATAATTAAATTCGACCAATCATTTACTAAGAACATATATTTCACTAGTGCGGAGAAATATTATTCTCACAATGATCAAGAAATGTGAATATAACACAAAAATAAGGGAAAATTGTATAACAATTTTTTTTACTTTACTGTTAACCATTAAGGTCACTTACCATCAACATTAAAAGTATTATCTGACCAGTCACAACCAATTTTTGGAAGTTTTGTGTTGTGGAATACAGTCTTTGTAAATATACATTGTGCTTGTTTTTGTAGGCAGACATTTATCTTCAGATTCAACATGAATTTCTTTTCTCCTTTTAGGTCATGTATTGAATATCTGCAATAAACAAAAGGAATTTTAAAAAAGAATTTAAATTTTTTTTAAATAATACCTGACAAATGGCTGCTTTTCAATTTTCATTAATCAGAGACACACAGAGCCAGACATTTGAAAATACACTATATTTATAAATAATTAGGGAGCTTTGCAGTTAAACTTTTAATAGCATCTACAAATTTATTTTTTACTAAAACAATAACCAAACTAAATGACTATCATTTAATTGCATGAATGCATTATTTCCCCCTCAAAGCTTAAATATATATTTTTTTTTTACCAAAAGCACTGTTTGGCAGGATTAACTATTAAAATGCAATAATGAAACATTGTATTTTCTTAATTTTATATAATCCTGTGAACAAATCCTGTGAACAAATATTCAATTTTTTTTTAATGTACAGAAAGAAAGATTATACTTACTCTATCTGAACTACTTCCATTAATGTCAACATTTTTGTTTCACCTAAAGAAAAAGAGAAAACAAGGTAACAGATATTAGTTTTGTATGCAGTATATTTGTATCAAGGTCAAAGATTTTTTAACATAAAGCATTTACCATGGTTTTAATTCTTTAAACCATAACCATAAATTTACATTACAACAGAAAGCATTAAGTTTTGTTTTCCACAATTAGATAATATGCAATAAAAGTCCTATACAAATATTTTTGAATCCATTGTTTACAACCTAATAGTAGTGTTGTGAGTTATTTCTTCATCATTAATATACCTACCCCATGTATAATCTCTAAGAGATATCTCTACATTTCTTCTTTCTATACCAACAGTTAACCTGAAGTTACAACCATCTAACAATGCATAGGCATTAAATGTTTTGCCTATTTGGTCTATCTCTATACAACAGTTGATTCCAGTACAGTAATCAGGTATATAACAGCTGACTGAGGAGTCAATTGGAGGGAGGTCTAACTCTACTGGACAATCTGAAAACACAAATATTTCTAGAATAAAATATATAGTTAGCAAAGCTTCTACAAAATCTCATCTCAGATAACAGGCTTATAATTTTGTATGCTATGTTTCATCTACACAAAACTCATCAGTGGCGTTTAAATCAAAAAGTTGGAAATAAAAAAAACAAGGTTTAAAATGTGATCCCAAAACATCATTTCTATATAAAAAAACAAAAACTTAATTGGTCTATGGGTTTGAAATTATTCTATATTTTAAATGTCTTCCTTTTTTTTTACCTTGATCCTGTTATGAACATGCACAAATGTAGTTTCAATTACATTTGTACTCCCAAAATAAAAGCAATTGTAATATGCAATCTCAGAATGATACACTACAAGGTAAAACACGAGCAAAACACAGGAACTTGTTTAAATCACCTTTTGTATTCCATCCTTTTTCTGTAAACATTCCACTGTATCTGTCACAAGGCTCTGAACTCATGAAGTTTGTTAACCCAAGATCATCTAACAGTTTATTAGCTACTGCAGTTGATAAGGTGTTGCCAAGTTCCTCTCCATTTGCTGTTAGCCAGGCATCCAAAGATATATCTGTAAATAGAAACACTGAGTGTATGCAATGTTCCTTATAAATCCCTACATTACATCTGCACAAATATCTAATGTTTAAAAAAGAAATCAATAACAAATTAAGATCTCCAAGTCGATTTTAAGCATCAGCATCATATTACTATCAATTCAAGTCGAAAAAAGTTGTCAACAACAAGGATTTAAGATTGCATTCATTAGGGAATTTGAATTATTAGTTTTTAAACAATATTTTATTCAAATAAATTGAATTGGATGGGCAACAGGCCAAGTCTACGTTCATCCACTCCTCTATTTCTGCAAATTATGTAATATTTCATCAAACAATTTTCTTGTAAAGTATGGTAATACACATCAGTTTGTTACTTCCTGGGCTTCACACATGTACAATGACCTTTGAATGTGTATCTAATGTTAATATATAAATAACCCTTGTATTTATAATATACATTAAGCTTATCTGTGATCTGTGGCTAATAGCAAGTCATTTTTATCAAAATTTTATGCTTTTTCATACCAGAAAAGTTTGAAGTTTTTACTTACTTAACAGCTGACCTTTCATCTCCATATCACAAAGAGGTTGAGGGATGAGTTGTTTATCAAATAATTTAAATGAAGTTCCACATACACTGCCCTCTAAACAAATTTTAAACTCCACATCTACAATGAGTTTTTTCTGTTCCTCCAATCTGTCAATTTTGTACCTAAATAAAACCAAAAGCCATGTGTTATTTCCAGAGTCAAGAAATAGTATTTACAGGTTCATTAATTCTACATATTTTCAACAACTACAATAATTTTCAAAAGTTAATATGTTCTCACCAAATTTGACAACTTCTATAATATATACTCACCAAATCCTTATAACTTCATAAAATACTCATCAAATGTTAATATGTTCTGTGTTTGATACATGTACTCAACATATCCTAATAGCTTTTGTGTTTGATAACATATACTCACCAAATCCTTATAACTACTGTTTGGTAAAATTCACTCACCAAGTCCTTACAACTACTGTTTGGTAAAATGCACTCACCAAAACTTTATAATTTCCGGGTTTATCATATATACTCACCAAATCTTTATAATTTCTGGGTTTATCATATATACTCACCAAATCTTTATAATTTCTGGGTTTATCATATATACTCACCAAATCTTTATAATTTCTGGGTTTATCATATATACTCACCAAATCCTAATAACTTCTGTATTTGATAATACTCACCGGATCCTAATAACTTCAACTAATCTTTCTTCTTTCACTTCACCTGTAATAATATATATATGCTTTATTAATTCCCAGTAGTCTATCTAAAGGATGTAAATAATGCAACTGGCATATTAGGCCATGTGAGTTCTTCAGAAATCCAATCCCCACAAAAGTTTATTAAATTAAAAAGTTTGAAAAACACAAATAAATTTATGATGCCAGAAATTGCCAAAAACAAAATTTTTCGTACAATACTTGGGAGAACAAGCTTGCAAATTACTTCTCCAGTTTTTAGAAGATCTTTTTTTTATTATTGCAAAAGGTATTTGTGCAGACATTTGATAAATGGAACATATAGAGGTAGTGATACTTGAATTACCAGAATGCATGCCAACGAAAATACATTGATTAGTTCAAACTAATTTTGAAATTAGGACTTTTAAACATTTTAAATATGTAAACATGGCCCTAATGTCTTTAACAAAGTATCACTGTATTGTAAATATACTTAGCTTGTAAAATAAAATATAATTCTTACCCCAGTTGTACTCAAACAGAGAAATTTCAAACGTCAAGGATTCTATTCCAACTCTGATGACATAATTACAGGTGTCAATATACAGGTAAAAGTTCAGGTGTAAATCCAGGTAATCAAAGTCAAAACAGCAATCTACACCTGTACAATAATCAGGTATGTAACAGGAAGCTGGTACTGTGATGGGAGAAGGTGTCATGATTGGACAATCTGAAACATAACAATCCACATCTTACAATAATCAGGTAATTCAAGAAACACTACAATCTGACCTATGGGAATGGTTTGCAGTGTAGAAAGTAATAACATTCAAGATATAAGGTTGTATTTGTTTTCCCAAAGAGAATGTTCATGAGAACACCATGCCCCACTAATGCTAACAGATATAAAGGTTCACAAAATCGTGGTATCTAGGTCACAAATAATATTCATATTTTGGTCAATTAGAACACCGGAAAAGACTTTTGCAATACGGGTTCTTGAGGTAGAAAATCACTTCTTTGAAAATTTAGGACTTGACATACATTTAATAACTCCATGTTTGTTTCCCCTTTTTTTATGGTCCTCTACTTTCCAAATCCGCACAAATGCTCAGTCACTTGTCAAAAAATGAAAGATTTTCAATATCAGTGCACACAGACTATTTAATTTGCACATTATTCTTGTGTACCTCAATTAGGGATATAGACCAAAATGTAAACTTTCAGAAAAGTCACTGTCAGACCACTATACCTACCATTTTTCCATCCATTTGTTGCTGGACTGTAAGTTGTGCTGTTTCTGTTACAGCTTGGTTTCTTCAGTAATATATCCAACCCCAGCTGTTCTATCAATAGTTGTTTAAACTGTGAATTAAGCTGTTGTCCAATGTCTGTTCCAACTCTATCAGCCCAATCATTCAAAGAAAAATCTGAATATAAATGAAGAATAATCAATATAACGTGACGGTACCAAAATTGCACCTGTTTTGACAGTTTTTTCACCTACGTTTTTTTATGATAAAGACGAAAATGTCCATTCTGTGTTTATTTTGTAGTCGTATCCTTCTTTATTATATGTATATAGGTACACCAATTTAATTTTTAATCCATATGGAATCATAGAAAAATTGGTCTAAACTGACCTCCAAACCATCAATGATTCTGAAATTAGGAGTACCCAAATTGCTTCCATGCTTAAATTTGCATCGTCAAAAGTCTTATAACAGAGCTTTTGTTTATTTTGAACAATCAGATATTAGTCTATGCTTACTCTTCATTTTTTTTAAATGGATACTTGTAACATATTGTATTTGCTCATTTTAAAAAGATGATGTTTTGATGACGTTGCACGGCGACGTTTCAGTACATTTTTACATTTTGCTTTTGCAGTAAACACTTCATCTGTTGATAAATACTGTGAACGTTTTGGTTTCATCTAAATAGTTTTACCTATGTTGAAAGATGTGCATAGTATCAAATCATATAAATACAAATTGTTTAGTCTCTAGGAAATCTTGTTAAGATTTCCGCTGCTATTTTTGCTAAATAGGTGCAATTTGGGTACCGCTACGTTACAGTCCAACCTAAATCAAGCAATCACTAAATAAATGTAAAGTATCAAAAGTTATTGCTCATGAGTTACCATATAATAGAGGTTCAGAAAATTCCAATTCTGACATCACCCTAGGCAGAAATTATGGCAAATTGGTTTTAGTGTTTTCAATTGTTAAAGATATCTTTCTTGCAAGAGGTGAAATAAGAATAGGCAGAATCTGGCACTGTCAATTTGAAGAAAACATTCAAGATATGTTCAAATTTGTGAAGAAATAATTTGGTAAAATGGTTTTCAATAGAACAATAGTCAATAGAAACAGAAAGGAGTGGAACACAGTGAATTTACAAATTCCTCTCATATAGCTTGATCTCAGTTTTTGATTCTAATCTTGAATCTGATTAGGAACACATATATATTTTATATTCATATTGGAAGTAAAAGCATTATAAGAATGGTAGTTAAAAGTTGAAGTAACGATTTTGTGCGAAACATAAGGTGACCTACGATCACTTTAGACAGGTGTTCTCAGAAAGAGTTCAATAATGTATAGAGACAAAGGTTTTGGAGGGTGTGAAAGAAACAGTTTGAGGCAGGTGACTGCTGAGACAAGGTGACCATTAAAGTAAGTGTGCCTGTAAATTAAACATCTTGAGTACTAATAAACGAAAAAGACTTATTTTCTTAAAGAATTTAACTTCACCCTTGTCTTGATGACCTTATTATCTTTAATTAATGACTAAAATATGTTATTGGCACACAATCAATTAAAAACTTAATCATTTCCATTAAAATTGTAACACCGTGCTTTTTTTCTGCCTTTTAGTAACTTAGACATTCAGTGTACTGCTTTGAAATGTGAGTTAAGAGTCATGCAATTGAAAATATAAACATTTGTAACACAAAATAATATTTAAAAAATATACTTACTTTTCAAGTTAAAGTTGGCATTCATGTCACATATAGGTTGAGGTATTTCTGTGCCATCAAAAATCTTCACATTAGGAATACAAGATGATTTAAAGCAAGCCTTTGCTGTCATATCCACAATGAATTTCTTCATCTCTGCTGGTTTCTTAATTGTAAGTCTAAAAAACAATTACAATCTTACTTAAAGTTGGCAAGTTTTAATCAGTATTGTTTTAATAACAACTAGAGTTACTGTTAGCAAAGCTGGCATAATGATACAGTCTCCCCTTGTCTGTGTCTTATATACAAATTATAGACCTTGATCCAATTCCAATCTTATTAACAAAACACTTAAATATCAAGCATCATTTATTACCTTCCAGGCATTCAAAGCTCTAAGTTTGATATAACATCGGATATTTCACTATTGAAAAGTAAAATTGGTCTGTGGTAAAGTTTCCATACTATTTCCATTTCAGATTTAAAAAGGGTTTACATTTTATCATCTACTTTCATCAAGATAATGGAAAATAGAAAATTGCTTACTCCAACTGGATAATGCCATTTGCTAGAGATATCTTTTCTGTCTTTCCTGTAAAAATAAATACAGAATTCACAAGGTTGTTTTATGTCTTGGACAAGAAACTTGTTAATGACTGGTTTATAGTTTTATGTCAAAAAATATATCAATAATACATGTAACAAATCTTTTATTCACTAATTATCATAAACATCTTTTCACAAATATTTTAAAGATGATTGTAATATTAAACTGATTTAGAAATATGCGGGGCCCCTTGCCTTAATTTCATTCATGAACAAGTCATGCTATCTATTGCTGTCACCTCTACATTTACAGAATGGGCTTTGCTTATTGATGAAGGCTTTAGGATGACCTATAGTTGTTTCATTTGGTCTCTTTTAAAGAGTTGTCTCATTGCCAATCATACCACATCTTCTTTTTTATATTTCACAACAGAAGTTTTACTTTAGATATATATTATACTTACCCCATTCATAATTAATAAGTTTGATAGTTTTGTTGAAGTTTTACTTTAGATATATATTATACTTACCCCATTCATAATTAATAAGTTTGATAGTTTTATTGATGGTGTTGATGCCATAATTAATAGTGTATTCACAAGGATCGATGAAGATGAATGGGTGTAAGGTCAGGTCAAGATCTGGAATGGTTACACAGCATTCTATACCGGTACATGTGCTTGTGTAATGACATGACATTTGGTCAGGTAAAGCAGGCATACCTAGACTACCTTTTGGACATTCTGAAAACAAAACAAATAAATTTAACTTTGCAAGAAAACTACCTTGCATGTTAATTATTAACACAAAGGAATTGAAAAAGGTATTAAAACAAGAATATATCCATTGTCCACAGATGCCCCACTTGCTCTATGTTCAGTGGACCGGGAAGATCATATCATAGGGAAAATTTGTACCAAGGTTCAAGTTGATTGGACTTCTACTTAATCAAAAACCATCTTGATCAAAACATTAACCTGAAGCAGGCATTTATCATATTTATGTTCAAAACTCTAATTTGGCATTTAAAATTAGAAGGATCATATCATGGGGAACATGTGTAATAAGTTTCAAGTTGATTTGATTTCAACTTCATCAAAAATTACCTTGACCTGAAGCAGGACAGATTGACGAATGTACTTACAAACATACAGATGGCCAAACGGATGAATGAACAACATAGACGGAAAACCATAATGCCTCTAAGTGGGGCATACAAATTGCTTAAATGTCTCTTTAAATGTAGGTAAAATTTCTATAAATACCATTAATTGGTTCCCTTATCTTTAAAATGTATTCAGTGTAATGCAAAAATTAGATGCCAAATGACTGTGAACCAGATTATAGCTATGACATTTTGAAAATATGAGATCTAGGGGGGTTAGATTTCCATGACAGCGGTTGGATTTTCCATGGCCGAGTCAAAATGTTTAAAAATGTTTTTTTATCATGTTTTTATTCATCTCAAGTACAACATACCATTATTCCATCCCTGAACATTGGGACTGTATGGTTTTCTCAGATGATCACATTTAGGACCATTAAAAAATTCCTCCAGTCCTAGTCTCTTCAATATTAACAGTTTTCCTCCTTCTTTTATCTCTTCAAGTACACTAAGGCCTGTGTCTTTCAACCAACCAGAAATAAAGGATGGTAAATCTGAAAATACATTCTAAAAATGTTACTGTTATTTTCATTGTTATTGCCTTTTTTATATATATTAAAATATGAAGATGTGGTATCATAGCCTATGAGAAAGATATCTTTGATGCCAAATTGTAGGAGATTTGTCTTTCAATATAATGTTAATTTAAGTTTAATTGGAATCCATACACATTGGTTCTACATGAACATGTTTTTACAGAATTTTTCACATCTTTAATCTATTAAAAATTTAGAAAAATGTGTGAAATATCACATAAACATAAGTAAGTTGGGTCACTTTGACACCACATATCATATCAAACCTGTCATTTGAGTAATTCAACCATAAATGTGCAATTTTTGCTCAAACTTATTTGAAAAGTCTTTATGACCAAATGCATGATAGATTAAGACATTGCACTTTTACTATGGATTCATTTATTTTCATAGATTCTAATTTAGTACTTCATAAAAAATAATGAATCCACAGTAATTATATATAGTTTTGATCGTACTCCTCTGACACTTTCTCTTGTTTATCAAGATGTTAAAATAGCAAACATCCTATAATAGTTTATAGTTTTCTACAAATTATATTACCAGCACTGCAGTCAATAGAAGTAGACACCAGGTCTGGTAAAGCCTCTGATAGTTTTGTGTAGGTAGTATTGAAGTAGTATTTCTGTTTAGAGACTATATCTCTTAATTCTGTCTCACTGATACCGTCTCCTATCCCTACAGCTATAATGGTAATGTTCCTATCATTACATGTAGCTGCTCCTGCTGCTGTATCTCCTCGATTTGATTTCCCATCAGTCAACAGTACAACATAATCTCGAGCATCATGCCGATCACCTTTACCAGCAACAAACATCTCCTCACAGGCATACCTCAGAGCATCACCTATGTTTGTATAGCCTCTTTTAATGTAAGATGTTTTCATTATAACAGTAGATATTTCTGTTTTATTGTAACTAAAGTTCAGGTCCAAACGAGTCCTTGATGTATCAGTTCCTCCAAACAAGGACATTCCAACACGGATCATATCTTTCCTGATGGCAAGTTTATCAATGGTCTTAGACAAGGCTACCATGGTATCATCAAAATGATCCTGACCAACACTCCCAGACTCATCCACCACAAATATCACATCTGATGGCAACACTGATTTACAATCTGTAAAATGTAACAATGAAATACAAACATCTTATAAGTTATAAAAGCATGGTGAGTCAGCATTTCTGGAGATAATATAAAACTCTGTTTACATATTTTACTTGGGTATAACCCTTTCTTGCTTTCTGTAAGAATGGAATCTGACCAATGGTGTAATATCACCTTTGATTTTCTCCTATTAGTCTTTGTTAAATTAGTACTTTTCAAAAAATTGTTCAGAATTTATCTTTGTTTCAAATAAAAAAAATACTCAGCATGAGTAAAGTTTTATCCTGTCCAGTACTATTGACAAAATTTCACATAACATTTCATTGCAAATAAGAAAATAACCATCACTGGAAGTTAGCCATTCACATTTTAACCGCTTTTATAACTGTGTACAAGCTTTAGTAACCATGTAATCTCAAGTTTTCAAAATATTCAATAGAAACCCCAATTAAAATCAAAGCGCTGTAAGCGCTGAAGGCAGTTAACCAAAAACCAAGGCAACCGTAATTATGAAAACTGTGGCAATGTTGCCTCAACATTAAACATTCATATATAGTACATTCATGTTTATCTAATGATTTATTTATTAAGGCAAATAATTTATATGTTATCATGGTTTCAAAAGCAATGCATATATCAATGTATATTTTTTATGGTGAGTCTGCAGTGGTACAAGTTCCCAATGATTGCAGTTGTTCTACTTGGTAGTTAACCTTGGTTTTATTTGACTGCTAGAAGTTCAATTTGACGTAGTATGAACATGTAATAGTATGAATGGACTGGTTTCCCTGGAAAGAAAACTGAGTGTGTGTTCTATAGTACAAAAGTTATGAGACACGAATCAGACAAATGTTCACTACAACAGGGATCAAAGATGAGGTCTGACTGACTTGCCCATAGTAAATGTAAATGATTTGTTATTTTGTCCCATACATATGAATATATATAATTTAGGGGTAGGGATCTCAACGGTTTTCAAGTTCTCAAACAGGTTGGGGTAGGCAGAGGATTTAGGGGGCAGGGGGCCCGCCCCCCCTTTTTGGGAAAAAATTTGGTTGCTTATATAGGTAATCACTGAAGCATGACTGGAGCGGGCCCCTCTTAGGTCAGTCAGTGGGCCCCACTTATGAATATTTCTGGATCCGCCACTGGGGGTAGGGTGACCCTAGGGACTTCCCCTACATTTCATTTTATTTGTTATATTGTCCCATACATGAATATATATGGTTTAGGGGTGGGGATCTCATTGGTTTCCAAGTTCTCAAACAGGAAGGGTAGGGTGACCCAAGGCACTCCCCCTATATTTCATTTAATTAGTTATATTGATCCATACATGAATATATATTGTTTTGGTGTGGGGATCTCGACCGTTTCCAAGTTCTCAAACAGGAGGGTTGGGATGACCACAGGGACTTCCCTTATATTTCATTTGATTTGTTATATTGTCCCATACATGAGTATATATGGTTTAGGGGTAAGGATCTTGACCATTTCCAAGTTCTCAAACAGGAGCGTGAACAGTGACCTCAGGGACTCCCCCTATCTTTCATCTGATTTGTTATATTGTTATACATGAATATATATGGTTTAGGGATGGGGATCTCGACCATTTTTAAATTCTAAAACAGGAGGGGTGGGGTGACCCCTAGCGACTCTTCCTATATTTCATTTGATTTTTCATATTGTCACAAACATGAATATATATGGTTAAGGGGTGTGGATCTCGACCGTTTCCAAGTTCTCAAACAGGGAGGGTGGGGTAACTCCAGGGACTTCCCCTATATTTCATTTTTTATTTATTATATTTTCCTATACTTGAATATATGCAGGGGCGGATTTAGACGGGGGAGGGTTGCGGGCTTGCACCCCCTTAAATTTGCAAAGCATGGGTTGTTTCTCAGCTTAATAAAGAAAATTCCGATAATTTTACCTCAATTTTTTTTTAGCCTCGCTCTGCTCAGCAAAAATTTAAGTTTGCGCCCCTCCTAACCTAAAATCCTGGATCTGCCCCACATATGGTTTAGGGGTGGGGAGCTCGACCGTTTCCACAGTGGCGGATCCAGGGGGGGGGTTCCGGGGGTTGGAACCCCTTCCTTTTTTTGGCCGTCCAATGCATTTGAATGGGAGCATATAGTTGGAACACCCCCCTTTTTAAAATGGCTGGATCCGCCATTGTTCCAAATTATCAAACAGGAGGGGGTAGAGTGGCCTAAAGAATGCCATCATATGATTTACTTACATTAAGGTATATATAATATAGTTGCATTATTTGTGAAAATAAAGAATGAAACTTTCAGCTACCTTAATTGACCCTTCAAAATTGAGAAAAAACAAATAGCCCCTCGAAATTGCAGTAATATGTTTACACTTTAAAAGCATCTCACATGCATTATCATGATTTATCATTTATAAAGAAAATTTAGACTGTAACCATGAACATGTATATTGTTAGATATACTGTTCCCAGCTGTCACGTTGTATTGGATTTTTAAATTAAAATTTATCAAAAAGTAATTTTTAGTTTTTGAATAAAATATGTTTCTGCTGTTTCTTTCTTTTACATATATCTTTTGGTTTACAATACTAGTGTTAATATTCATTTACCATGCATAGATGTATTTTTTCACCTGCTTGGATTTATTTTGTAAATGATCGTCAAACCCGGAATTACCCTTATCCGCTTCCGGAATCGGATCCGATTTTGTAAAATTTTGTCTTCACGGCCGCCATTGTTATGTGTTTACAATGTTGTTTTTGTCAATCAGATACGATTTTACTCGAATTTATACAATATTTGTCGGTAATTTTCTGTATAAAGCTAGCGGTTGAACAAAATAAACATCGCCGTCATGAATAATAATGATAAAAATAAGTTTTTAGCTCGTTTAATTGGAGACTTTGGTGAACATGGTGAAAAGGTTTGCAAAGTAATTTCATATTTTCTTTCAAATGCAAGGCGATTACGTCGGGCGTAGCTAGAAACCAACTATCCTAGTCGAAATTCCGCTTGCAAAAGTGGAAGGTCTCGGACCACCGCTAATTTGCCCACCTGCCTCCAAATTGAAAAGCTACGAAAATTTCTTTTTCTAATTTGAAATTGCCGCCAACAGCATGAACAGTTGAATTATATAATAGACTACTGACGTAGTTGTACTACGTATTGATGACAAACAATATTCCTACGACTTTTGTCATTTAGGAAATCTAAACTGCTTGTCTTAAGAAATTTTCGGCGATTAAATATTTCATACAATTGTTCTTTGACATCTTAGCTAAAAGCACAAGTCATAATGAACTACACAAGGATTTTTAATAAGCACTACTTCCTATGTGTAACTTTAAAACTTTTGGATAAATCGACGATCATTTAAGGTTTTTCTGGTCATTTTTTTTGTAATCCAGAATAAAAAGTATTAAAAAAGTGTTCAATTAGTTATATATAACATAGTAACAAGCTAGATAATAACAATGGCAAGTATTTCAGGATTTATTGGGTAGAACACAAATCTAGGGTGCTCGCATAATGCAGCTTAACTGCATAAAAAAAATGGAATACCCACATAATATATTGATGACCCAGAAATGTTTTACTGCAATAAAATGTAGGATTAATTGCCAACAACTGTCAAATTCAAGGGAATATTTTTTTTTACCTATCTTCGTATGCCAACCTATGTACATTTAAAATAGAATCCCCATTTTCTTTTTCCATTCTCACAAAATTAACCATAAAATAAGTTCTGTATAACTGTCCTTGATTCTAAAATTGACTCTTTAGATTATCATGTGAAATATAATTGTAAAGTTTACACTGTCCCGATATGAAATAAACTAAATATTTGTAATTCACTAAAATAAAACCATTACTATGTATACATAAATTACATATATTCCCAACATTACTTTAGTAACTCAATTTACCTTTCATCCAGTCTAAAAAGTCATCAGAACAAAGGGGAACTTCTTGCTGTTGTAGAAGATGAATTCCATTTTGTGGTATGCAGTGCTGATCACTGTCAATTGGCAGACAAATCTTGATCAAAACATCCACAATGAATCCTTTTCCATCTGCCATCTTGTCTATAGAATACCTGTAAACAATATAGGTACACATAAAGGTTCTATTCTGTATTTCATCTAATAAGACTTTTGTTGTGATAAAGGCTTTCTAAGCTGAGGTGGTGTATTCAAACAACATTCAAAGATATACACTTTTAGGGGGAGGGGAGTTGAATGTTAGAGGTTGGTGTTATCAGTTGGGACAATATCCCTAATGCGCCTTGAAATGAGGAACTCAAAAGTCATGTGTAAACAAAAAATCTCTGTGAAGTGATATTTGACACATTTCTATGATAAACAAATGACTGAGCTGAACCATTTGTGTTAATTTAGAAAGTAGGGGAACACAGAATAAATGTGTAACAAGAGGCTGTCACAACGACAGCAAACCGGATTTATTAATATTTATTTGTGTCCTGGCAATATCACATTACTGATGAATGGTGAAAGTGAAAATCGTCAATATCAAATTTGACCTCCATTTTGTCATCAGTATCAACATCTTAAAATTTGAAAAGCTTAGATTGAATAGTTCATGAGTAAATGCAACAACGTGAATGGAAACGCCATTTCACAATCTTTCAAGAACCATAACTCCTGAACGGTACAAGTCAAAATCGTCATTATTGAACTTGACCTCTAATTTGCCATCAGTAACAACATATAAAAATTTCAAAAGCTTTGGTTGAATGGTTTATGAGAAAATGCACGGACACGACTGGAAACACCATTTTTCAATCTTTCAAGAACCATAACTCCTGAACAGTAAAAGTCAAAATCGTCATTATTGAACTTGACCTCTATTTTGTCATCAGTAACAACATATTAAAATTTGGGAAGCTTTGGTAAAACAGTTCATGCGTAAATGCACGGACACGACTGGAAACATCATTTTTCAATCTTTCAAGAACCATAACTCCTGAACGGTAAAAGTCAAAATCGTCATCATTGAACTTGACCTCCATTTTGTCATCAGTAACAACATATTAAAATTTGAGAAGCTTAGGTAGAACAGTTCATGTGTAAATGCACGGACACGACTGGAAACTCCATTTTTCAATCTTTCAAGAACCATAACTCCTGAACGGTAAAAGTCAAAATCGCCATTATTGAACTTGACCTTCATTTAGTTGTCAGTAACAACATATTAAAATTTTAAAAGCTTTGGTTGAACGGTTCATGAGTTAATGCACGGACAACATTTGATTCCCGAAAACCGACCGACCGCCCGCCCGACCGCCCGCCCGCCGTACATCCCCAAATCAATAACCGACATTTTTGTCACAAAAATCCGGTTAAAAACTATGGAGCTATTAAATTTGTTAAATTTTCAAAGAACTTATTGTGTTAAAAATGGGATATTTTACCACGAGGAACCGCATCACAAAAGGATACTCAGGGTTTGCTAATTTACGGAAAAAGTAATCTCACTTCATACCCCGAAAATTTAACCACATATGTGAAAATGTCTCAGCTACGAAACGAGCCATCATACATATCCAAGTTAACGATATGGACTGAGCAACAGAAGAAAACATTACCATCACGGCCTATGGAGAAACTAATACGCATCTTGACCCAGTTGTATTGTCCAATATTTTGGTGATTCCAGTTATCTAGTTTATTGACTTTTTATTTATATAACTCTATACTGTTAAAGAGTCCGAAATCAATAATGCTTGAAATTTTAACAGGTGAGAGTAATACTGTATTGAACAAAATAATGGAGTAAAATATGTTTCTCTTATAATTTTCAGACTGCACACTGCTTTTAATTATCTAATAAGAAATGTACTATTTCTGTGACACATCATAAGGCTGCATGTCTTCTTAACAACATACTACCAAAATCAGATGACTTTTAATAAACCTAAGTCATCCTGAACAAATGATGACCAAGACTTGATGTTCCACACATTGATTTTAAATATTTATCAATCCATTATTGAAGGTCTATATCAGCTAATTCTTTTACAGCTTACTCAATTTGAACTGGTGCACTTGCTCCTTTCCCAATAGAGATCACATTCTTTTCACCTGTAATGATAAAGTAAAATTGTAATTATCTTTTCTACAAAAACCTTTTTGAATGAAAGATTTTCAGCAAATAACCCTGATTGCAGTAAATGCTCAATAAACAGCTGCGCCATGAGCGCATGTTATGCCCGTTGTCTTGTGTGGAAGCTTTATGCAATAATCATAAATAGTTTCTGAGAAGGTTTTAGCAATATCCATATATTGTTTTTGAGATATGGCGGGACATGTGAAACCCCCCCTCTTTTTTTTTTACAAAAAACTAAATATCACTCAAATAAAATTTTGAATCAAAACCAAAAAGTATACAGATCTTTAGATTAATATAACAAAGAAGTGTGTAAAGTTTTAAGCAATAATCATAAATTGTTTTTGAGATAATGCGTGACATATAAAAAAAACTCCCCCTTTTAAAAAAAATACTCAATAACTCAAAAATAAAATTTTGAATCATCACCAAAAAGTATACAGATCTTACGATTAATGTAACAAAAAAGTGTGTAAAGTTTTAAGCAATAATCATCAATCGTTTTTGAGATACGGCGCGACATGTAAAAACCACCTCCCCCTTTTTACAAAATACTCAATAACTAAAAATGAAATTTTGAATCATCACCAAAAAGTATACAGATCTTAAGATAAATATTACAAAGAAGTGTGTAAAGTTTTAAGCAATAATCAAAAATCGGTTTTTGACATACAGTGCGACATGTGAAAAAAACACACTCCTGATTTAGTTACAAAGTGCCGTAACTCAAAAAGTTTAAATCTTATTTTCACCAAAAAGTATACAGATCATTTGACCATCATTAGAAACAACTATATTAAGTTTCATGAAATTTCAAGTTATGGTACGACATGTTCACGCCGGACAGACAGACAGACAGACGGATACAGGACATTTGTATACCATAATACGTCCTGTCAAAATTTTGATGAGCCTATTAAAATGAGACAGGATATAAGACTGAAAACCAAGGGGACACAATACTTGGTCCCTAGTCTATAAGATTTCCAATATCCATGTTAAAAGATAGATGTCATGCAATTAAAGCATAACACAGATCAAGTCTCACAATTTGATACACTACACCAAACTGAGCATATACTATACATAATTCAAGCAGACACTGATAACAATAAAACATTACTTTCCAAAATAGGCAGATTAATAGGATATTAATTTCTATATATGAAAAGTAAAATCCCAAAAATATCAAACTCAAAGGAAAAATTGAAGTTCTTTATCAAATGGAAAATAAACTTTAATCATATGTATGAGAAAATGTTTTATCTTATTTTGAATTAATGTTCTGATGTTCAAAATCATGGAAATTTCATATAACCTACCCCAATCATAGTTTAAGATATATCTCTTGTATCTAAATCCTCCAAATGCAATATCCACTTCAAACTGGCAAGGATCAAACTTAACCCAGAATGGTATATTGAAGGTCACCATTCTATCTCCTAGTGGAAGTTTAAAGGTCAGATCCAAACAACAATGTAGACCTAGACAATTGTCTGTCATCTGACACTGGACCATGGTTCTGATACTGGCTGGTAAATATTTCTGGGGGTTAATCATCACTGGACAATCTGATAAATACACAATGTTATTTGTTACACATACACTCCTTAATTCAAATCAAAAGTAGGAGATAATATTGTTACATTAGAAGGTTTTCCAATTACTTACTTGTAATGTTATACCAAATAATACAGTATATAAATAAAGATGATAAATAATTTCCTACCTACAGGTCCTTTTGGTACATCACATGATCCAGAGGTAAAATATTTCTGAAAACATAAATTATAAACTTTAAGTTAATTTTCTAAAAACAATAAAGAAAGCAATTGCAGCTAAATGGTGGACTAAAATTATCCAAATCAATCAGAATAAATTCATTAAAACAGTACTGTTGCTTTGATGTCACACCAAAATCTCCTAAGAAGACCCTTTTATATCAGGGCATGAAACCATTTAATAATGTGCACTGACTGTTATGTCAGTTTGGGAAAACATGATTTATATATTACTGTAAATTCAGAAATTATTGCATGCATTTGTTATTCGATTTTATTATTTTAACCTAAAATGTGATTTTAAGTTTTGCGATTTTCAGAAAAATCCTGTTTGATTCATGACCATTCATATAAAAAAAATCAAAATGAGTTTTAATTAATGCCATTATAACCCTATCACATTTTTGGCAATCATTTCTTAATCTAAAGTAGTTATATTAGCTTTGAAAGAGCTTTCAATAAATGGTACTCTTAGATCAGTGTTTTTTGCTTTTGTACTGCTTTTGTTCTTATGTTCTGCTGTTACACCAACAGTAATGTCCCAGGTTAGGGGAGGTTTGATTTCTCATAAACATGATTAACATGTATAACCCCATTCTTTATGTGACTGAGGTTGAATTTATCATTTTAATCATTTTAAGCATCCGCAAATTCAAAATTATTTATCAGAAAATTAACTTTGTAGAAACGGAGTTCAATTTGCATAAGATTGCCCAATAATGTAAATTTGATTCACTATCTGAAACTCAAAATTTTATTCAAAAAAAGATTCAGGTTAATTTTGGGCTTGAAATATATTATACACACTTGGATGACTTTCTTGTTATATGTGTTGATGGATAATCTGTTCAATTCTCCTTTTATAAATATATCTCTTTCACTTACATCCAAACCTAAATGTCTTAAGACAATGTCAAATGCTTCCTCTGTCATTTTACCACCAATAGCTGTGATCAGATCAGATATGGAATCTCCTGAAAAATAGGTGTGTTTCATAAAGATCAAATGCTCATAATATACTTCGTAATATATAGATTACTGCACAAAATGTAGATTATTGCACATAAAATACAGATTACTGCACAAAATGTAGATTATTGCACATAAAATACAGATTACTGCAGTAGAGCAGTTGTAAGTTTTACAAATTCTGTTGCTTTCAGCAGTTAATATTTGTTTATAAGTTTTCAATTTCTTTCACAATAGTTTAACATGATAGGAAAGGAAAGAACTAATATGACAGTTTTTTTATACTTTGCCAGATTAGATTGTTACGATCAAATTTGTTTTTCAATAATAAAAATTAAATAACATCTAGCTTGTCTTTGATCTACAAGTTGTGAATATATAGAATTACCTGAGAATGTGAAGTTTTCATTACATATTGGTATAGGTATTTCATGGTTCTCCTTACCTGAGAAAGTGAAGTTTTCATTACATATTGGTATAGGTATTTCATGGTTCTCCAAGAACATCTGATCTATTATACAACTTCCCTGGAAACACAGCTTTAGACCAAAGTCAATCTCAAAGACTTTCTTGTCATCATTTTTGTCAATTACAAATCTGAAAGGTAAATAAATCAAGAAAATAAGCCCAATCACATTAAGTGCCTGCACCAAGACAGAATCCTTGAACCACATGTTGTTTGTTGTGTTTGATTTTCTTTTTCCATTTATTTTCTTGCGGAGTCCAGAGTTGGTGGTTGTTGTGATGTTGTACTTTCTAATGTGTTCAATAATCATTTATTGTATTTCTTACAATAGACTGTAGAATAGGTCATTTATTTATGGTCAAGCATTACATAACTAACCAATACAAACTAAACAAGAACTATAGATGATGGTCAAATATGTATGCGTTTATCCACAAACTAGACTTGTAAACAGACTCATGGTAAAAATGTCTTAAATTGGTAAAAAAAAATTCAAGGATCCAAAAACTTAACAATCACAATCTGTAATTAATCAAACTCAAAAGGAAGATTGACAGAAATGAATATGGTGTATAAACATTTAAAAGATCTAACATAATAGTCTCCCTTTATCAAACTAAGAGATATGGTAGGGGAATAGATGGACACCAGTCTATCAAGACATATTCTACAATGGCACCAAAACAAGATCTCTGTTAAGAGGCATAGAACTAAATAACACATATAGATATCAGTGACTTACATTACTTGTACATCCTTAGTTAGAACTAAATAACACATATAGATATCAGTGACTTACATTACTTGTACATCCTTAGTTAGAACTAAATAACAAATATAGATATCAGTGACTTACATTACTTGTACATCCTTAGTTAGAACTAAATAACACATGTAGATATCAGTGACTTACATTACTTGTACATCCTTAGTTAGAACTAAATAACACATGTAAATATCAGTGACTTACATTACTTGTACATCCTTAGTTAGAACTAAATAACACATGTAGATATCAGTGACTTACATTACTTGTACATCCTTAGTTAGAACTAAATAACACATATAGATATCAGTGACTTACATTACTTGTACATCCTTAGTTAGAACTAAATAACACATGTAGATATCAGTGACTTACATTACTTGTACATCCTTAGTTAGAACTAAATAACACATATAGATATCAGTGACTTACATTACTTGTACATCCTTAGTTAGAACTAAATAACAAATATAGATATCAGTGACTTACATTACTTGTACATCCTTAGTTAGAACTAAATAACAAATATAGATATCAGTGACTTACATTACTTGTACATCCTTAGTTAGAACTAAATAACACATGTAGATATCAGTGACTTACATTACTTGTACATCCTTAGTTAGAACTAAATAACAAATATAGATATCAGTGACTTACATTACTTGCACATCCTTTGTTATAGTTAGAGTCTCTGTCTTTCCTAGAAAATAAATAACCACATTTGTCACATTTGTGCTGTTAACATATTCATCATCACTAGAGCAGACAGCTATATCTTAGATTTAATCATCATCAACTATCCTAGTTTGTAGTAGTTTATTTTTAAAGGTAATACAGTGACAACTATGTGTTGATTAAAGTTAAAGATTCCTTTCACTGAAAAAATTTATGATTCAATAAAATGTGTAAAAGGTAAATAACATTTCTGTTCACTTTACAGTTTTGATGTGGGGAAAAAAATCCATTTCAACAAATTGTTCTCCATATTGATTACATTTGACCAATATAATTTATTTTCCCCTTTGACAAGAGAAACTGAAACAATATTTGAGTCAATGTAACATCTAACTAAATTTACCCCATTGATAGCTGATCAGGATCAAGGATCTTATTCTTCCTTCAAATCCAAACTTCAGAATAAATTTACAGAAGTCCAACTCTACAAACGCCCTGAACGATTTGGCATAACTAAAATCAGCAATGCTCAGTGATATATCTGTACAGGCATCTAACCGTAGACAGTCATTGGATACATAGTAATACAGATGGTCGTTAAGCCAACTATTAGTGATATCTGGCAATGATAGTTCTCTCCCCATTGTTTCACATCCTACAATTTATAACATATGTATATTATACGAGTAAACATGTATTTACACTATGAGGTACGAAATGATAGATGCATTTGGCACATAGGACATGAAATGGTTTTGATCTTGGGTATGAAATGGTAAGTGTTAGGTATAAAACGGTAATTTTGGGTACGAAATGGCAGAAGTACGAAAAGGTCAAGGTACCAAATGAATTTCTCCCAAATATACAAGGTTTTGTTTTATTTGCAATTGAATGGAGATAAACATATTGTATTTTATGTTAATTCTACATAAAACTTTTTTTTCTTCAAAATTACTCATTTGAAAAAAATAGCTTCAAACGATGCTTATTTGTAAGTTCACCTAATATGAAGGCAATAATAGTATATATTGTCTTAAGCTGCATGAGGTATTGGATAAAAGAAGATTAAGTACTGTTTAGGGTAACAACTGGTACTCAAAAAACTCAATGATAAAACTGGAAAGCTGTCTTTCCATTATCATGAATATTATGACCTACCAAATTAGACTATTTACTGGGTTTGTTATAACATGAGCAACAGGACGGGTGCAACATGTGGAGCAGGATCTGCTTACCCTTCCAGAGCACCTGAGATCACACCAAGTTTTTGATGGGGTTTGTGTTGGTTGCTAAGTCTTCAGTTTTCTATGTTGTGTTTTGTGTACAATTATTTGTCTGTTTGTCTCTTTCAGTTTTAGCTTTGGCGTTGTCAGTTTGTTTTCGATTTATGAGATTGACTGTTGCTTTGGTATCTTTTGCCCTTCTTTTATGAACAATTTTATACAAAATACAACAAATAAGGCTGGTCTCTGTAAAAAATTCAGATTTCTGTAAAAATACCAACAAAAAAAGCATAAATACAGAAAATGATGGCCCAATATTTCCAACTGAAATGTGTTTTCTTAAGAATGTTAAAAAGATATAATAAAACCTAATCTTCAATAGACATATAAGTAGTCATACTTCTATCATCAGCCTCCAACCTTTCAGCAAGTTCCTGATTGGAGCCAGTGGTATTTAGACCTCTATCAGTTAAAGTGTTTGTAAGTTGAAATGATGACATCTTATCTGGTCGTAAACATGGTCCTGTAGACTGCAAGATATCCTGAAATAAGAGTTAATAATGAGTTACAGAAAGTTTGAATCACTTTATCAAAACATAGCAAGGCACTCAAAATAAATATCAACATAATTTATCATTTAATTATCTAGATTAACAAGAATGTGTCCCCAGTACACAAATGCCCCACTCGCACTATCATTTTATATGTTCAGTGGACCGTGAAATTGGGGTAAACCCTCTAATTTGGCATTAAAATTAAAAGGATCATATCATAGGGAACATGTATACTAAGTTTGAAGTCGATTGGACTTCAACTTCATCAAAAACTACCTTGACCAAAAACTTTAACCTGAAGCGGGACAGACGGACGGACGAACGAACGGACGGACGGACGGACGAACGAACGAACGGACGAACGGACGCACAGACCAGAAAACATAATGCCCCTCTACTATCGTAGGTGGGGCATAAAAAGTAAAATGAAGTCTTTTTTTTTCTAAAAGGACGACACCTGGTATCATGGAGGGGGTGAATTATTAAATCCAAAATCTTAATATAGTTGTAACCAGAATTCTCAAATAATGATAACAATGATATATTGTGATATTGCTTTTAGAAGGGTACCTATACTCATACAGAAATCATGGGAAAGTGACTTCAACCAAAACTACCCCAATTTTCCATTGATAACCACAATGTAGCTTTAAAAAATGGTTAGTGTTTAAATAACAAGGTAAGGATACATTCAATTTAGTACATTCTGACATTTCCCCCTTTAAATACCTCAGGTAAACCAAGAGCTTCTAACAGTTTCCCCTTTAGTAGCTGTTTTCCTTCTTCTAGTTTCTTTATTGCTGCTTCTTTAATTGTACTTTTTATTGAGTCAAAGCTTAGATATGCCTTATAATCAATGTTCCAAGCTGAAATCAAATATTATAATTAAATCCAGTGACTTGGATTATAAACAAAAATCACTTTCATATCAGCAGCCATTACGTAAAAACCCAGAAGAACTTTCCTCAAGCCTACATCAGTTTTCATCAAAACTATCAAATACTGCAATCACTTTCTATTTACCTTTCATAACAAGCCTTAAATAAGAAGATTTTTATGAAAAGTATTTGTATATCATGTCTATAATAAATTTTACATTCAGTCGTGAGTTTTTAATAGAATTATTGCATAAATTGATGAAGAGACTAATCCTAAAGTATTAAAGGCTTCTTTTTGTAACTTCATTGGGGTGTAAAAGCATTGACTGAAGTACATTTTGTATGAAGCACAGAAGGGCTTCATTCTAAAAATGTGTGCACGGTCAATGCTTTAACAACCCTATGAAGTTACAAAAAGAAGCATTTAATACTTATAATTACATTTTTTTTTTGAAAACACAATTTCTATCAAGTTTTTCTTTAGCTTACCTGTGCACTTTATTGTGGGACCTGGTGTCATCATAAATGATAAATTTCATTGTGTAATGAATTTTATTAAGGAATAATGCAAGATTGCAGTTTGCAATCAAAATAACTTATTATAATGAAACATACATCTAATGTAATTATATACATATACAGGAACCTGTTGTTCAGTGGTTGTCATTTGTTAATGTGCTTCATAAGTGTTCCTCATTCTTTAATTTCTCAGATAAGACCGTTGGTTTTTACTTTTAAATGGTTTTACACATGTCATTTTGTGGTTGGTTATAGTTTGCTGTTCAGTGTGAGCCAAGGCTCTTTTTAAAGGCAATACTTTGACATATAATTGTTTACTCTTTACACATTGTGACTTGGATGGAGAGTTGTCTCATTGGCATTCAAACCACATCTTCTTATAAGTTTTCTATATAAACCTATAATTCAATGAGAACTTACCAAAACTACAATCCAATGTCTGAATAACAAGCTGGGGTAGGGTTTTATGTAGATCATCATATATTGTATGTAGGTAATAGTTTGGTAGAGAGTATGATATGTCCTTCAGTAACTGTTCATCTATGCCAGATCCAATACCTACAGTCACTATTCTTATGTTAGCATTTTTACAAGCAGCAGCTTCTGTCACTACTGGATTAGCTCCCTTGTTATTTTTACCATCTGTTAAGAGGACAAGGTAATTCTGTGCATCGGAGCGATCACCCTTATTACTAACAAACATCTCCTCACATGCATATCTGAAAGCATCAGCTATATCTGTATAGGAGCCTTTCTTGTAAACAGCACTGGAAAATGTCTCCTTGATTGCTGTACTGCTGTACTGGGAGTTTAGATCTAATAGTGATCTGGAAGTACCTGTCCCGGCAAAAAGTGTGACCCCAATCCTGACTAAATCTTCACCGACAGCAAGTTTATCCACAGTGTTTGATAAAGCTGTCATGGTGGACTTGAAATTGCTTTCTCCAACACTTCCAGATTCATCAACTACAAATACTACATCTACAGGTACAACAACCTGGCAGTCTGAAATACATCAAAAGTTATAAAACAGAGGAAACTTTTACAGAATAAAAAGATTATAAGACCTGTCAATAACCCATTCTTTAAAAGTACATAAACAAATCAGCATTTTCTAAATTTAAAAAGTCTGAGAGCTAAAGTTTGAGAATTTGAGGAAAAGAAGAAATGATAGGGCAAAAGTGTTCAAAACTTGACAGTGGTTTATCAGGTATTATGAGTGTTTGTAAAACAAAGAGTTAACTTTTATATATTCATGTACAATGCAAGACCATACAAGACATATTCTCAATTGAGGCCCTCACTATATCATATAATGTCCATGACACTTCAAGTATTATGTGTTGGCTGGCAAATTTTTAAATTTATCTTTGGGAAGTTTATTTTAAATATAAACAAACCAATTGTGTATATGGGACATTATAGAAGAGCAATGAGGTTAATGATTGTTCTACCTTGTGGCCATGTTATAGATCCATCAGTTTTACATATAGGCAGAGGTAATACAGCATTGGCTAACAAACTGAATTCTGCCAAACAATTACTGGTATCCTCACGTTGACATAATCCCAGTGTAACAGATGCCAATAATCCAGTATCTGTCTTCTGTATATCATATCTATGTAAATAACAAGACATGCTCTATTATATGCATGTATATGGAACTGCTTAAAAATGTTTCTACATTTAATAATAAAATAACTTACTAATTACTATTACTTAAGAAATAATTCATCAAAGCCATAGTTTGTTGGAAATTTACACATAGCCTGGGCCTTGATATTCAAATTTTATTCTGAGCGTTAGCGAGGGATCAAATTAACAAATATCGCAGTCCAGGACATGTGTAAATTTCCAACAATCTATGGCTTCTATGAATTATTTCGATTCTAATAGGACTAGGACAAATACGGTCATTAAAAAACTGAAGCGAGAGTGAGTATGCTGTGTGTGTGGCTGTTCTTTTTTTCTCCCCGTTAGATAAAGCTCAAGCATTCTAATAAATATATAACTTGCATGGATTATTTCTTGAATAACTGCTATAGTCGCCGTCAGCTGAAATTCGTAGCGGTTATCGGTAAAAATAATCTAAACTATCAATCGTGTTCACTCAAGATATAGTTTTTCACATTCCATTCATAAATCGCAAAAAGAAAAACCACTACTGACCTACCTTTTAAGTGATCGCACTGTAATAATCCTGACTTTCACTTTTTCATAGACGATTTTGAATGGTGGAATCAGCCATTGTTTTTACCGGAAGTGTTTCCGTGGAGTTCAATTTCATAAAATTTGCATAAAGCGCGGGAAACCTTATCACATCAATGAAAAGAACATTTCAGGAAACTGCGTACAGTGACGAATGTCATATGTAAACAAATGATCCTCATTGAAACGAAGATGGCGGAATTACAATGGAAAATATTCTGGAAAATGTGAAGGTCAGGATTATTACAGTGTGATCACTTAAAAGGTAGGTCAGTAGTGGTTTTTCTTTTGCAATTTATGAATGGAATGTGAAAAACTATATCTCGAGTGAACGCGATTGATAGTTTAGATTATTTTTACCTATAACCGCTACGAATTTCAGCTGACGGCGACTATAGAAAACAAGAGGCTCTCAAGAGCCTGAATCGCTCACCTTAATTCTTTTGGTTAAATCTCTCATCAATGATTATTTTGGCTTTTCAATTTATTTAAATGTTTTTTGGATCGTCCAATTTTCTTCAAAAGCCAAAAAAAATAATCATTTTCTCCTATGTTCTATTTTAGCCATAGGAGCTATGTTTCTTGACATACAAGGAAATAAAATATAAAATTTATACTAGATACTCTGAAACTCATTTAGCCTAAGTTTGGCTGAAATTGATACAGCAGTTTCAAAGGAGAAGATTTTTTAAAGTAAGTCAACATGATGAACAAATTGTGAAAAAAGTCTTTAAAGGGCAATAACTCCTTAAGGGGTCAATTGACAATTTTGGTCAAATTGACTTAATTGAAGATCTTACTTTGTTGAACATTATTGCTGTTTACAGTTTATTTCTATCTATAATTATATTCAAGATAATAAACAAAAACAGCAAAATTTCCTTAAAATTATCAATTCAGGGGCAGCAACCCAACAACAGGTTGTCTGATTCATCTGAAAATTTCAGGGCAGATAGATCTTGACCTGATAAACAATATTACCCAACATCAGATTTGCTCTAAATGCTTTGGTTTTTGAGTTATAAGCCAAAAACTGCATTTGACCCCTATGTTCTATTTTTAGCAATGGCGACCATGTTTGTTGATAGATCATAACTTCGGATACAATTTACAAACTAGATACCCTAAGGAACATTCAGTTAAAGTTTGGAAGTATTTGGCCCAGTAGTTTCAGAGGAGAAGATTTTTGTAAAAGATTACTAAGATTTACGAAAAATGGTTAAAAATTGACTATAAAGGGCTATAACTCCTAAAGGGGTCAACTGACCATTTCCGTCATGTTGAAATATTTGTAAATCTTAATTTGCTGAACATTATTGCTGTTTACAGTTTATCTCTATCTATAATAATATTCAAGATAATAACCAAAAACAGCAAAATTTCTTTAAAATTACCAATTCAGGGGCAGTAACCCAACAACAGGTTGTCTGATTCATCTGAAAATTTCAGGACAGATAGATCTTGACCTGATAAACATATTATCCCCATGTCAGATTTGCTCTAAATGCTTTGGTTTTTGAGTTATAAGCCAAAAACTGCATTTGACCCCTATGTTCTATTTTTAGCAATGGCGACCATGTTTGTTGATAGATCATAACTTCGGATACAATTTACAAACTAGATACCCTAAGGAACATTCAGTTAAAGTTTGAAAGTATTTGGCCCAGTAGTTTCAGAGGAGAAGATTTTTGTAAAAGATTACTAAGATTTACGAAAAATGGTTAAAAATTGACTATTAAGGGCAATAACTCCTAAAGGGGTCAACTGACCATTTTCGTCATGTTGACTTATTTGTAAATCTTACTTTGCTGAACATTATTCCTGTTTACAGTTTATCTCTATCTATAATAATATTCAAGATAATAACCAAAAACAGCAAAATTTCCTTAAAATTACCAATTCAGGGGCAGCAACCCAACAACGGGTTGTCTGATTCATCTGAAAATTTCAGGGCAGATAGATCTTGACCTGATAAACAATATTACCCCTTGTCAGATTTGCTCTAAATGCTTTGGTTTTTGAGTTATAAGCCAAAAACTGCATTTGACCCCTATGTTCTATTTTTAGCAATGGCGACCATGTTTGTTGATAGATAAATAATCTATTTAATTCTGTAAATTCTCCAACCCAACATTAGCCATTTTTAAATTACATGTTTTTCTCGTAAGCTACCGTCAAATTCAAAGTAGAAATTTCATGACTAAGGAGTCGCCATGTTGAATATGCGAACAATGCAGTACAATAAAAAATTGAACAAAACCTACCTCAAATTAATTTAGATAAAATATTATACAAATTTGGATTGCTCATGTAACAGAAAAATTTGAACTCTAGCATTTTCAATTGTATAACGTCATGTTTTCAAATGACTTAAATGCACCAAAATCAGTAATAGACTTTCACGGAATTTTTATTTATTTTTATTTGTTTTCTTCAAGCTCTAGTGCATCACTTCTTTTTATTATGCATCTAACTAAGAATACAGGCTATTTTTCTTTTTTTAACTGCAATTTTTAAAACAATAAAATTGGCAAAGGGTTTGCATATAGGTTCCAATACATGTGGATCATGTGGGAAGTATATTATAATAGCCATTACTATACCTGTATATCTCTGAGTCTGCGTTAAGTATAGATATATCGAGAGTTTTATCACAGTGTTGTTTACAAAGTGAAAGAAGCACGTCATATTAGAATTACAGTCTAATACTGGATATACTTTAATCTTCAGTCTATTTCAAGACGTATTTATAAAATCAAAAGATGTCGCCCAGATACCATGAGTCATTCTTCTGTCAAGTGTTTTAAAACTATAGTTTAAATAATTGGAGAATGATGTCCTTGTTTGCATATAACATATAAAAGAGACAGAACTCCAGAATGGTAAATTTTAGGTGGCACCACCTAAATTTGAAATTGACCTGTGTTTTGTGGTAATAAGTATTCTGTGTAAATGTCATAACATTTAGATGAGGCAAACTTAAGATAATGAACAGAAACAAAAAAAATAACTATTTTTCAATTTGTAAAGGGGAATAACAAATGACACCAATTAATTCAATCTTGACCTGTGTTTTGTGGTAATAAGCATTGTGTATAAATGTCATAACATTTAGATGAGGCAAACTTAACATAACGAACAGAAACATAAAAAAATCAACTATTTCTTCCATCTGTAAAGGGAAATAACTCTTAAACTGTTAAAATGACACCAATATATTCAATCATGATCTGTTTTTTGTGGTAAAAAGCATTGTGTATTAGTTTCATAGCATCAGGCTGATTTTATATGTATTTCTAATTCCAATAAACTTTCAATGTAAAATTGAAACAACTGTACTTGATACCAAAAAAAAAAATAGTTATAATAATACTACTTTACTTACTTTAATACTCCATCTATTCCTCCCATGATGTCAAATTTTAAACCTGTATGTATTTCATCTGACAAACCTGTATAATAAAGAAACTTGTATGTATTTCATCCTACAATCCTGTATAAAATAGAAACCTGTATGTATTTCATCTGACAATCCTGTATAAAATAGAAACCTGTATGTATTTCATCTGACAATCCTGTATAAAATAGAAACCTGTATGTATTTCATCTGACAATCCTGTATAAAATAGAAACTTGTATGTATTTCATCTGACAATCCTGTATAAAATAGAAACCTGTATGTATTTCATCTGACAATCCTGTATAAAATAGAAACTTGTACGTATTTCATCTGACAATCCTGTATAAAATAGAAACCTGTATGTATTTCATCTGACAATCCTGTATAAAATAGAAACCTGTACGTATTTCATCTGACAATCCTGTATAAAATAGAAACTTGTACGTATTTCATCTGACAATCCTGTATAAAATAGAAACCTGTATGTATTTCATCCGACAATCCTGTATAAAATAGAAACCTGTATGTATTTCATCCGACAATCCTGTATAAAATAGAAACCTGTATGTATTTCATCTGACAATCCTGTATAAAATAGAAACTTGTATGTATTTCATCTGACAATCCTGTATAAAATAGAAACCTGTATGTATTTCATCCGACAATCCTGTATAAAATAGAAACCTGTATGTATTTCATCTGACAATCCTGTATAAAATAGAAACTTGTATGTATTTCATCTGACAATCCTGTATAAAATAGAAACCTGTATGTATTTCATCCGACAATCCTGTATAAAATAGAAACCTGTATGTATTTCATGTGACAAACCTGTATAAATTAAATAAGTTATTACATTCAAATTAATTGTTTTATATTAATTTTTGTTCAACATTTTTAAACACTTTTAAAAATAAAATGAGCATTATAACAATACAGTAAACTCCAGTCAATCGGATACCCAAAATGTCAGCTAAAAATATCCCATTGTCCGATATATTCAATTAGCCGATGAACGTATATTCCTCCAAGTTTGTTTTTTTAATTGACAGACACAACCAGGAGATACATTGTACCAATAGCTATTATAGCTTTATTATATTTATTATTTAATATATCCGATTTAATTTGGCTGAAATGTATAGGAAATGGTTCGGTGTTTTGAAATAACATTACAATAGCCAATATATTTGTTTTTATCGATATCAGATTAGGTGGAGTCTACTTAAGTAGAATTATTTTTGATAAATGTGAATTTTTCAAAATTTGTATATTTGTTAACATTGAACATAATCTAAAATATTTATAGATTTTACACTTCTTTTCAGAGGAGATAAATCAGACCAAATAATCAAATAATTTTTAAAAATCATATTTTACTATTCAGGGGGGATAAGTGATGTAAAAAAAATATATTTCTTGACAATTGACGGCTCCAGCAGACACAAAATGTCATGAAACAATATGACAATGTCTTCTAGGATCTTATTTGTATTGTCAACTTCAAGGTATATATTCTTTGGTGTTCAAGTAAATAAAGATATAAATTACCATCATATCCCATATCAAACTTGAGTGTATAGTTATGGTCTCCTATCCCAAAACTAAACTGGTACTGACAAGGATCATATCTGGCGTAGGCTTTAATGGTGTACAGGAACATAAGGAACTTAACATTCATACAACACTCCAGACCTAGACACATGGAGTCATAGGTACAGTACATATTGTCTGGTGTTGTTATATACATCCATGGACACCCTGTAATATACAATACATATAAGATTGGTACAGTGAATATTTTGGTTATTTGCATAGTCTTTTAATAGAAATTACATAGATATTAATGGAAATCCCCAATAAGAAAAAGAGCTATGATCCATACACATTGACCTTGATAGTTTCCTTTTCCTGCAAAGATTAAATAAATATTGTCATACCAATTTAAGAATAAATAAACACATTTTTTGTAAATTCTTTATGCATAATACGATTAAATACCATATGCAAGGAAATTTTTTTAAAAGAAGTTTGAGAATGATATTACTTTTGTCAGGTGTTGTGAGTCTGGTGATCATCTGTTCTCTCGATCCATCACTTGATTTACCACGCTCCAACAGTTCTTGTTTAAGCTGATCATCTGTTGCCTGTGCTGGATTTAGACATGGTTTGTTATCTATCAGTTTCTGAAATAGTCAAGTATCTTTGGAATATACTCTTAACCAACTTCAAATTGTGAGAGATTTATTATTGCCAGTGGAAAAATAATGTGAATATTAATTGCTGTCAACATGTATATCTTGGATATTTCCTTATTTCACAAAAAGTAAATTTGAAAATCATGAAAAGTACCTAATGCGAAATAAAGTATCTGTGAAAATAAGTTTGACCTTCACATATAAATGGTAACAAAATTAGTTACAGGTTAATTTCTATGATAGTATGGGAATATAATTTCATCATGAATTCATTAAGAGGTTAAGAGAAAATGTTGTTGATATACAATTTTTCATTTAAGCATATATCTGTTCTATGCTGTAAGTCTATAAGTTTTACTACGGAAAATTTACCTTTATTGACTTGAGAACATCAGCTAACTTTTGTTTACTGTCTGTCATGCCAAGTTTATCCAGAAATTCTATAATATCTCCTAACTTTAATTTTTTCAATGAAAATCTTTTCATGAAACTGTCAGCTTTCTTTAGAAGAGTAGAAAACATATCTATAATAAAATAAGAATATTTTATTAAATAGTCCATAAAAACTTGATCTTCTCTGTAGCAGGTGTTATCCTGCAAAAACAATCTTCTTATTTTGTAATTATTTTCTTTAAATTTTGGGTTCAAATGAAAGTACTGTTACATATTTATTATTAGGCATATTACGGCATACACTTAATACCTAAATAAATACCTCAAATATTTTATACAAAACATAGTATGCATATTTATAATACTAATAAAACTTCTATACTAATTCGTAATACAAGAGTGCACACGCTGAAATGTCTCGCCTTCTATACTAATCATTGATATTATGTTGATAGTCCTAAGTATAAAGTTAAGCATTATAACAACTGTCACATAAACTTAACATTAACCAAGACAACTAAACAAAGACCAATGAACCTTGAAAATGAGGTCAAGGTCAGATGAACCATGCCAGGCAGACATGTACAGCTAACAATGCTTCTATACAACATATATAGTTGACCTATTACTAATAGTTTAAGAAAAATAGACCAAAACACAAAAACTTAACATTGTGCAATGAACCGTGAAAATGAGGTCACGGTCAAATAAAACCTGCGCGACTGACATAAAGATCATAAAATATTTCCATACACCAAATATAGTTGACCTATAGCATAGAGTATTAGATAAAAAGACCAAAACTCAAAAACTTAACATTGACCACTGAACCATGAAAATGAGGTCAAGGTCACATGACATCTGCCCGCTAGACATGTACACCTTACAATCATTCCATACAACAAATATAGTATACCTACTGCATATAGTATGAGAAAAACAGACCAAAACACAAAAATTTAACTATAACCACTGAACCATGAAAATGAGGTCAAGGTCAGATGACACCTGCCAGTTGGACATGTACACCTTACAGTCTTTCCATACACCGAATATACTAGCCCTATTGCTTATAGTATCTGAGATATGGACTTGACCACCAAAACTTAACCTTGTTCACTGATCCATGAAATGAGGTCGAGGTCAAGTGAAAACTGTCTGACAGACATGAAGACCTTGCAAGGTACGCACATATGAAATATAGTTATCCTATTACTTATAATAAGAGAGAATTCAACATTACAAAAAATTTGAACTTTTTTTTCAAGTGGTCACTGAACCATGAAAATGAGGTCAAGGAAATTGGACATGTGACTGACGGAAACTTCGTAACATGAGGCATCTATATACAAAGTATGAAGCATCCAGGTCTTCCACCTTCTAAAATATAAAGCTTTTAAGAAGTTAGCTAACACCGCCGCCGCCGGATCACTATCCCTATGTCGAGCTTTCTGCAACAAAAGTTGCAGGCTCGACAATAATGTACTGTAAATTATTGCTCAATAATGATACCCCACTACAAGTTTTTGTTTAACAGGCAGTTGATTATAAGCAAGGAATGTTTAAAACCATCGAATGGCAAACCATGCTCACATGAAGCTTAAAGTAAAACTTAAATTTAGGATGCTCTGATTTGTAGTGACAGACAGAAGGAAGGAGGAATGAAAAAACACAGTGGTAAACCAGTTTTTTTATATCGATTTTTTTTAATTGTATCTTAATTATATAAATATAACATTATATTTTACAATTTGCACACAGAATCTTTTGGTATTTTCAGCAAATTGAAACTACAGGTTCTCAAGAGCCTGTGTCCCTCATCTGACTCTACTTGGGTTCTTGAAATCATATAAAAATCACAACAGATACTTAAATAATGATTGAGGCCAAATTTGGTTTAATATATATATTGGCCCAATAATTTAATAATAAATCCTGGTGGCCATCTTGAATGGTAAATCAGCAACAAAGTAGCAACACTTCATCAGCCTCTCATAAGGAACATTGATGACTTGTTTACTTTCATAGGAAACATTTATGCTATGTTTAATTTCATTCCATTCAGTAGTTCTCTTAAAGAAGACATTTGTATGTATTTCCCATAAGGTCCTACATTAAACTAATTCCTCTGACATGTTTATTTTCATAGGAAACATTCATACATTTGTATGTATTTCCCATAGGGTCCTATTCTTAACTAAGTCCCTGGTGTGGGCCATCTTGGATGATAGATAGCTACAAAGTAACAACACTTGGTCAGCGTCTAATAAGGAACATTTATGCTATGTTTGGTTTCATTACATTCAGTGGTTCTCTAAAAGAAGACATTTGTAATATTTCCCATATGGTCCTATATTAAACTAAATCCTCTGCTGGCAGCCATCTTGGATTATGGATCTGCTACAAAGTAACAACACTTGGTCAGCACCTCATAAGGAACATTCATGCTATGTTTGGTTACATTCCATTCAGTGGTTCTCTAGAAAAAGTTCAAAATGTAAAAAGTTAATGATGAGGACAAGGACGAGAACGACGGATGAAGGATGCCAAGTGATGAAAAAAGCTCATTTGGCCCTTCAGTCCAGGTGAGCTAAAAAAGAAGTTTAATATACCTTTTGCTCCAGACATTGATCCAGACAATGATCCTGAGGTTTGAACGTTAGAAAACATGCCACTTGGGTTACCTGAAATTATAAATTATCACTCAAAGACACAATGTCATTCATAAACAATTCTGTTGTCTGTCTTTGTAATGTAATTGCTATTGTATGTAATAGCATTGCTCTAGTAAATATTTTTTTGCTGTCCTTGTTTTATATCATTGATCTAGCACACCTTTATAAAAACATTTCTATCTTTGTATTGCTTTAGTACTCTTCTGTATTCTTCAACAGTTACCTTATTACAGTTAGTATGGTTTTGTTTTCTTATATATAATATTTTCTTCTTCTTAAAACTGCATTCTCTTTGAAATTAAATGTGAAGGCATCTAAAAAACAATCAAGGAAAGTTAAATTTTGATTTTCAATAATTGAAATTGTATAACTACAACCAACAGATGCATAATTTGACAGTGACAGAGCAGATGAAACAAACATGTCTATGCAAAACATGTACTTGATATTACTTTTTTAAACACTCATTTCATGAATGTTTATATAATCTAACTAATTAGCTGTTTACAAACTTTTAGCAGCCTGTATGTCTTCTCCCGGATCAGCTGCCATTGGGGGAGGGTCCACAGGATCTACATCACTGTTGGGCATATCCGGTGTAGTGTCTTCTTCGTCCTTCCCCTCATTCTTCACTATCAAACCAACTGCTTTCACTTCACCCTAACAAAAACAATGAAGACATAAATCTTCCATTGAATGCCTTAAAAAGCTGCAAATTTATTCAATTGAATCTATTCTCAAACAAAAAACTCTACACATCTCTTTGGGACTCAAATTTAACATTCAGCCACCTAATGGAAGTCATTCTAACTGGCAATTCAACATTGGACATGTTGATCCCAAACTCAATTGGTATTTTCTCAAAATGACCTCAATTTTAGTCACACAGACCTTAACAGTCAAAATTAAATTGTTCTGAAAATAATATTTTTGAATCATGTAATTTTTTTGTAAGAAACACAATACTCTCCTTTTCTACTATTCAAAGGAGTAGGGCCAAGAACCATAATAAACGACCCTTTAAAAGTATTTTTTTTCTAACTATAATTTCTATAGTTAATCTAATGGGTATGCATTGCTAAATGTATGATACTTAAAAGTATAAAACAAAAATTAAATATCAGCTTCGTATAAATATATATTAGCCTGAAATAGGAATAGATTTAATTTTTGTCTATTATCTAAGAAACTTGTCTATTTTTCCACCAATTTTCATGAATTATATATAATTAGTATGTGGTTCAACCCCTCGTTCGTTGAATTTTTTATTGAAAAATACTTTATCTTTTCTTCTGCAAATTTTATCTATAGTTCCACATCTTAAATGATCGATAAAAAAATTGTCTGAACTGAATATGAATATTTGACCTACTTTCCACACTAGCTTGTAATCATTACAAGATTCATAGTAAGGTTCAAAAACAAACATTCTGTCTTCCAGAAATCTAGTGGGATCAATATATCCTCCTCCTTTCTTCATTGTTAGATGAATGTGATTTGTACAGGGTGAGTTGGTAGCTGTTCCTATATCTACACCTGATGAAATCTGTAATCGAAAATTCACAAGTATGGAGTGTTATTACAACTTTATAGCAAAATTGTTCATGTGAAATAACTTCCTTAAAATCTTGTTTTTAGCAGAGCAGTCCAATGAAACTTTACAAGAGTCACAACAGACAAATAACCAGGACTTAAAGACTACAACTTCAACACAAATATCAAATAGTGACTAATAAAAAACAAATTTGACTAAAGAAGTCTTACTGTTACAGAAACCAATGTTCAAAATCAGAAAATATTAAACAAATTCAAATCTTATAAATTAGACATAAGCTAGTACACTTCTTAACAGATTAAGTGTAAGTTGCAACTTTGTGAATAAATTGGAAGATTTGATTTGATTTTTGATTTTTGGTGTTTTAATGCCACCTTTTAGCACCCCTATTTTGTGGCGGCCAGTTTTTATTGGTGGAGGAAGCCTGGAGTGCCTGGAGAAAACCACTGACCTTGGATAGAAAAACTGACAATCCTAGTCAATTAAGTTTGGAGTCGAGTGCACCTGCACGGGCGGGGATCGAAACTCACAAACTCAGTGTTGATGGGCTAGTTATTACAGTAGTAACTACTTAGACCACTGGAAGAAGCAACATTTCTGTTTCAAACAGTTTTGTATCTATAAATAGAACTATTGTATACAAACTGAGTTTTCTATGTAGTTCTCATCATTTGGATGAAGAATTGTTGACATTGGAGAGATGTTTGTTATATAAACTTCCATATCCTTCAGTGATCCACCAGTCGTCTTTATCAGGATTTCATTAGGTCTGTCAGTCAGCATCATATAGCCAGCAAAAGGGGCTACAATCTGAAAGAGAAAGGGTTTTTATCTTAAGTCTTATAGCCAGCAAAAGGGGCTACAATCTGAAAGAGAAAGGCGTTCTATCTTACATCATATAACCAGCAAAAGGGACTACAATCTGAAAGAGAAAGGGTTTTTATCTTAAGTCTTATAGCCAGCAAAAGGGGCTACAATCTGAAAGAGAAAGGGTTTTTATCTTAAGTCTTATAGCCAGCAAAAGGGGCTACAATCTGAAAGAGAAAGGCGTTATATCTTACATCATATAACCAGCAAAAGGGGCTACAATCTGAAAGAGAAAGGGTTTTTATCTTACATCATATAACCAGCAAAAGGGGCTACAATCTGAAAGAGAAAGGGTTTTTATCTTAAGTCTTATAGCCAGCAAAAGGGGCTACAATCTGAAAGAGAAAGGTGTTATATCTTACATCATATAACCAGCAAAAGGGGCTTCAATCTGAAAGAGAAAGGCGTTATATCTTACATTTATGTGCCTCTGCTAACTGATGGGGATGATTTTTAACCTTGCTTTATATTGAAACATTAATACATATGGAATAGGATCCCAGTTAGGGCAACCAGTCCGGTACCCACGAATGTAGTTCTTAAAAAAAATATATAACTTTTGTTATAAATTGTGTAGTGTTATTATTTCACTAGTTCTGTAACTGAATGTAGATTTATTTGAAAAGGTAGGCTTTCTAGTTTGAATTTCTGTAAAAATTTTGATTGATTTAAATGTAATCTGGCGTCAGTACATAGAGTAAATTGCCTAAATTCTAGCCTTTATTCTTTCCCGGAAGTAGACAGACTGACCCTGTTGTCAATAAAAACAAAATTTTGCAACAGAATGCCGGTCATGAGGCACTGAGATTGTACTTAGACCCTTCAAAATGAATGCCTAACATGAACCAGAAGTCCCAAGGTGGCTATCAAAATTATTTATTGAACAGGACCCTATGTATTTACTATGATTTTCAATGCGTTCCAATGGGGCAAATAATTGGGTCCCCGTTCCTGTCAGAGAGCATGTTTTGAACACTTCAATCTGCAATTGTAAGCTCATTTTTGAAGTTTCATGGATGAAATTTGGCTACAGGCTTCAAAATTCAACAAGGAAAGCAATGATGTAATTATTTTTAAAATTTGAATTAAACTTTTTAAATTAAATTGAAATTTAAATTTATGAAATTTAAAAAAAGTTTGTTTTTCAATTTAAAGTTTAAAAAAAGGGCACAGAAAGGTCATTTTGTCTGTATTATGTATTCCTACACTTGTAAGTTAAAATGGAGGGATTTTTGAAAAATATCAGCAAACAGTATTAGAAAGAGCCACAGGGAAAGAAATAATAAATGTGTTATATGGGATCAGGGGACAGTGAAAGATGGAAAATATGGGCTTATTTCTTTCTAGTATCTTATTTCTGGGACCTGAAAAAAGAAAAAAATCCCATAGTTTCAGTTTAAGGTCTTTTAATAAGTTTTTGATAAATTGTGGCTATTAAATAAATCATTTAAGTGCCACGGTTCAGCTATGAAAGTTGTGTGCGAATCCAGCTCACATTTATTTAGAGCCTCATCACACACATAACCACATATTATTGTGTAAACTCAGAAACACTTGCCAGGGACTCTCTAATTTTACATTTTTTGGAAGACATTTAAGGGGTAGGGCTATAATATAGCTTATTAAAGCAATTTAAACTGAAGTGTACAATAATTTAGACTCCCTTTTAAAGATTTTGATGGTCCTTAAAAGGACTGTTAATTTTATCTGTATCTATTTCAGCAGTAGATGAATGGGGCTATATCTTCCTTGGTTTTAGAACTTTTGAACATCAGCTTCTGGTTAAGGAAACACTTAGTGCTCTTTTAATACTTTCACTGTTTGAATTTCATTTTCATTAATGCTTCTTTCCTAAGTTTCATTTTTAAAAGTTCCTGCATTAATAACTTGTCTTTGTTATCTATATTCAGGTTGGTGAACTTGGACTAAAGTACATGGATCTCAGCCACCAACAGTTTCAGTGTCCACGAGAACACACATATGAACTAGTGGGACATTCATACCAGTTAAAAGTACAACAACGCACAGTAGCATTAAGCGGTCAGGAAGATCAAGGATTGCCCTCCACATCTGTTAAACTATAGGTGCTGTTTAACTGGTTTTAGCTACAAGTGAGAACTTCTCTGCATCTAGCCTCTTATATTGTATTTTAAATGAACTTAGCAGACTATTTGAAGACTGTGTCTCATATTTTATACCCTTGTTATGGGGTATGCTTGTTTTGCATATGTAATTCTTTAAAACGGAAGATTTTTTTATTTTAATTGAAAAAAATAATATTTTTAATTTATTTTTAAACAAATTTTGGTTTCAACTAGATTTCCATACAAAGAATGAATTTATCTATCTTATGCAATTTACAGAATGTAAATAGAATAAAATTCAAAACAGTGTAGCTGTGGCCATTGATCGACACATTAAAATCATCCACTGACTGGGACAATTTAGGTGAACGTTTGTATGTAACGACCAATGCTCACTATGTACTTTTTAAAGACACTTAAACTATGGGGTCACCAAAGGTTCTCAACACCTAAATAAAGTAATTCGAAAAATTAATCAGAAATAACACGATATTTTGATTTATATCAATTATATAAATCAAAACACAAAGGTTATTCATGATTAATTTTTCGAATTATTTTATAATTAAAGGCGTTAAGAAACCTTTGGTGACCCCACAGTTTAAATGTCTATCGTATACTTGATATGTACGTCGTGAACAGTGGTCGTTACAGACAAACGTTCACGTAAATTGTCCCAGTCAATGGATGATTTTAATGTGTCAATCAATGGCCACAGCTACACCGTTTTGAATTTCATTCTATCTCTTGAAATAAAAAAGTTTTGATGATTTTTAGCATATTTTCTTCATGAATTTAAGATTTTCTCCGATCAATTTTCTGGTATTTGAGATGTTATAGATAAGGATCTATAATTCTGTAACTGTTTGTTAAATTTTTTTGAAACTTTGCATAATAACTACTGAGATACTATATCTTTATTTTAAAAGTGCAGTTTTAAGTCTTAGGAAAAAAATAAAGTCGTCAGGAATAGGATCCCAGTTAGGGC